>NW_026902533.1:0-65653 GCF_030035675.1 Rhineura floridana | reverse complement strand
TTTAAAGGCTTTGGTCTGTCCCACCTCTATCAGTGAGTTCTTGTGGGATTGCCTAGGACCATAGGTGGTCCCCTGAGAACTGGAATGTCAGTGGGAAGATGATCTCTTGCCTGTTGTTGTCTGGGATAACAAGCTGCCCAACAACTATGCCCCATGATTACAGCATGGGGCTAGCATTTCAATCCCCAACATCTTTAGGTAGGAAAATACCCTGTCTGAAACTATGGAGAGCCACTGCCAGTCAGTGCTAGCAATAATGAGCTAATTGGACCAATGGTATGAACCAGCATAAAATAGCTCCAAGTTCCATATTCCTAAATCTCTCTCACAGATTGCTCTTTGATTCCTCTACTTACTCAGTTTTGCCTCTTTCTCTTCCTCCTTTTCACAAACACAGCCTATAGCAATGTTTTTAGACCAGGATGCCATATTTCCAGTTTTTGAGTATCCCTGTGTACAGATTGGATACTGGTGCAAAATAAAGAAATAAATATATTAATTGATGGACCAAAGTGGAGCAAGAGAAAGAAAAAGTGTCCTAACCCTATCTTTTTAAAGAAGCCTTCATCTGGCGACTGGCCTAAAAGAATGAAAGAAGCGATTTAAAACAGGCCTTTTTGCAACCTTAATATTTTTACTGGTATCAACATCCCTGTGGCATATATTGAGCCTTCCCAATTACATTCTGCAGAAGACGTAGGGTCCACTGACACTTGTGGTGATCTCTTCCACCTACCCCTGTCTTTTTGGATTAAGGGTGCTGAGTGCTATGGATAGAAAACGGCCATTTTGACATTTCCTCAATATCAGTCACGGTATTTGGTGCAACACCAACTCAGACTGTAGGTGAGAGGCATGAGAGTAGATATGGTCTATCAGAGTTCATTCTCCATTACAGAAAAAGTCTTCCTTCAGAAAATGGAAGTCTTGTCCAAATGAAGAAAATAAAAAAGAACACAAACTCTGGCAAAAGAAATGCAAGAAGACAATAAGGGATGCTAAAAAAGAATTTGAGGAGTACATTGCTAAGAACATAAAAACCAACAAAAAAAATTCTATAAATACATTCAAAGCAGGAGACCATCTAGGGAGGCGATTGGACCCTTGGATGATAAGGGAGTCAAAGGTGCACTAAAGAACGATAAGGAGATTGCAGAGAAGCTAAATGAATTCTTTGCATCTGTCTTCACAGTGGAAGATATAGGGCAGATTCCTGAACCTGAACTCGCATTTGCAGGAAGGGATTCTGAGGAACTGAGACAAATAGTGGTAACGAGAGAGGAAGTTCTAGGCTTAATGGACAATATAAAAACTGACAAATCACCAGGCCTGGATGGCATCCACCCAAGAGTTCTCAAAGAACTCAAATGTGAAATTGCTGATCTGCTAACTAAAATATGTAACTTGTCCCTCGGGTCTGCCTCTGTGCCTGAGGACTGGAAAGTGGCAAATGTAATGCCAATATTCAAAAAGGGATCCGGAGGGGATCCCGGAAATTACAGGCCAGTTAGCTTAACTTCTGTCCCTGGAAAACTGGTAGAAAGTATTATTAAAGCTAGATTAACTAAGCACATAGAAGAACAAGCCTTGCTGAAGCAGAGCCAGCATGGCTTCTGCAAGGGAAAGTCCTGTCTCAGTAACCTATTAGAATTCTTTGAGAGTGTCAACAAGCATATAGATAGAGGTGATCCGGTGGACATAGTGTACTTAGACTTTCAAAAAGCGTTTGACAACGTACCTCAGCAAAGGCTTCTCAGGAAGCTTAGCAGTCATGGAATAAGAGGAGAGGTCATCTTGTGGATAAGGACTTGGGTAAGAAGCAGAAAGTAGAGAGTAGGAATAAACGGACAGTTCTCCCAATGGAGGGCTGTAGAAAGTGGAGTCCTCCAAGGATCAGTATTGGGACCTGTACTTTTCAACTTGTTCATTAATGACCTAGAATTAGGAGTGAGCAGTGAAGTGGCCAAGTTTGCTGATGACACTAAATTGTTCAGGGTTGTTAAAACAAAAAGGGATTGTGAAGAGCTCCAAAAAGACCTCTCCAAACTGAGTGAATGGGTGGAAAAATGACAAATGCAATTCAATATAAACAAGTGTAAAATTATGCATATTGGAGCAAAAAGTCTTAATTTCACATATACACTCATGGGGTCTGAACTGGCGGTGACCAACCAGGAGAGAGACCTCGGGGTTGTAGTGGACAGCACGATGAAAATGTCAACCCAGTGTGCGGCAGCTGTGAAAAAGGCAAATTCCATGCTAGGGATAATTAGGAAAGGTATTGAAAATAAAACAGCCGATATCATAATGCCGTTGTATAAATCTATGGTGCGGCCACATTTGGAATACTGTGTACAGTTCTGGTCGACTCATCTCAAAAAGGATATTCTAGAGTTGGAAAAGGTTCAGAAGAGGGCAACCAGAATGATCAAGGGAATGGAGCGACTCCCTTACGAGGAAAGCTAAGGGGTGCTCAGCTGGGAAAATCAGGTTGAAAAAGTGGCATCTCTGGCATGGGTAAGGGATGTGGGTCTAATGGAGCAGTCTCTGACAGGGCAGTCTCTGACAGTTCAGGTTGTGCTCCAGTAGGGGGGGCAAGATTGGGGGGAGTTGAATGGTCAGGGCCATGGGTCTGGGCACACTGTGAGCTCTCCTCACTGCTTGACCCCTCCCTCAGCTTGTTGCCTCAGTCCTCAAAGTTGGTGTCACCCTCATCAATGCCTTCCCTCCCAAACTGGGTCACAACAATAGGAAGTGGCGTGGACTGTGAAAGACCAACCCCAATTGTGTTTGCATTTTTACAAATTTGTATGCAATAAAATATTTCAGAGAGTAGGCCAGGCCTCCTGTTCCCCTGGTGCATTCATTATCGGTGCCCAATTCCCCTGCTTCCTAAAGCTTGATTAGAAAAGTCTGTTGGCTATAGGTATGTTCTTACATTGCAAGGTTTTTGGTGGTTTTTTTTTTTTTTTTACCTATTAGTGAATTTCTCTGCTTTTTAATCCGGGAGGTAAGAAACTGAATCCTATTTAAATTTGCTGAGAATGGATTGATCATTTGCATGCTTATTGAGTTCAGTTGGATTCACTGTCATGCAATCATGCTTAGGATAGGTGAAACTGTCCATGGGGGGAAGGGGGAGGGAGGGAGGGGCAGGGGAGGAGAAAGAAGAATGAATGGAAGGGAGAAGAATGAAGGAGGAAGGAAGAGAAAAGAGGAAGGCAAGAGGGAGAAGGAGAGGAGAGAGGGGGAAGGGAAAAGGCAGGTCTGATCATTTACATGCGTATGAGTTCAATGGGATTTACTCCCATGCAGTCATACTTGGAACAGGTAAAATAGGAGGAGGAGGGGGTAGGGGTCAGGAGACAGAAGGAGGAAGGGAGGGGAGGTGGGGGAGGGGATTGAAAGGGGAGGAGGAGGGGTGAAGGAAGGGGAAAGGGTAAAAGGGAAGGGAGGAGGAAGAGGGTAGAGCAGGTTTGATCATTTGCATGCTTTTTGAGTTCAGTGGGATTTACTCCTGTGCAATCATGTTTAGAATAGGTTAAACTGACCTGGGGGAGGGGCAGGTATGGGGGAGGAGAGGGAAGAGGAGAGAAGAGTATGAAGGTAGGGGTAGAGAGGAAGGTGGAGGGGAGAGGGAGGTGGAGGAAATTGGTTGGGAGTAGGGTTGCCAGGTCCATGGCCTGAGATTGATCCTGTATCTTTAGGAGAAGAGAAAGTCACCCAAGTGCAGGTGTTCTTGAAACTCTGTAATGGGAAAAACCACAAGGTGGAATTGTGTTGGCATTTTGACCAATTTGTAGGGCAGTCCAATATCTCAGAGAGGAGGTCAGGTCTCCTGCTCCCCTCGTTCATTCACTATAGCTGCCCAATTTCCCTGCTTTTTAAAGTTTGATAGAAATATCTGTGGGCTATAGGTACATCCTTAAACCTCAACGTTTTTTGCCTACTAGTGAATATACCCAGTTGATCACTGCGGCTCTGCAGGTGAGGGCCTTCTGCAGATACCATCTTATCAGGAGGTCCATTCTGCACAATATAGGAAATGGATCTTTATTGTGGCCACACTTACCCTGTGGAATTCCCTCCCCTTAAATATTAGGCAGGAGCCATCTCTGTTATCTTTTTGGTGCCTTTTGAAGACTTTCCTCTTTCAACAAGCCTTTTAAGTTGAGACCTATCCCAGTCTGTGTCTGTGTTAGAAATGCTTTTTCATATTTTTAACAATATGTTTTAACCCTTTTTAATGATGTTTTTAAAGCCTTTTAAAAATGTTTTATCGTTGTTTTGTTTTTAATGTATTTTAAGGTCTGTTTTTATGATGCTTTAGGGTGTTTTTACCATTTTTGTTTGCCTCCCTGGGCTCCTGCTGGGACGAAGGGGGGAATATAAATAAATAAAATAAATAAATAATAAATAAATAATGATAATTGTTAAATCATCCTGCAATGTTGTGTTTTTTCAAACAAGACAGAGCATTCTAAATCTTCATCCTCTTGCAGGGGAAACATGATGAAGATGAGAGAGACTGACCCATGCAACCCACGCTGGCCCTGCCCCACTTTCACTTCTGCTGTCCTCAACTCATCACAGGCTGTTTCTCTCTGTCTCTGTGCTAAATGTGTTTGTGTGAATAAAAATACAAGGTGGCACTTGTGGTGGTAATGATGATGCTGGAGTGCTGCTGACAAACTCATTCAAGAATAGTGAATAGTGAAAGGGAGGGGAATAATTAAGCAGCACATTGGTTAGTCCAAGGCAAGATTATTTGTTTTTAATGTTTTTAGCTACTATAAACCGCCCAGAGAGCTTCGGCTATGGGGTGGTATGTATGTGTATATATATATATATATATATATATATATATATATATATATATATATATATATATATATATATATATATATATATATATATATATATATATATAAATAAATAAGAGACAGACTCAGGTGGTAATCTGCCTCATTGATATGTAAATAGGGAAATATATGGAATACCTTGATGATTTACTAAGCATTTAAGTTAAAAATTACACTTTTTGCTACAAGAACAAAAAGAAAAACAAACCCAGATCGAATCACACAAACCCCAGAAAAGAAGCAGATTGAATCGGCAAGTGCCAAAGCAAGCAGGAACAAAAGAAGGCACCAGCCTAATTAGGGTAGTAATGCAACAAAGCCAAAAGCCTCCAAACCCTAATTGGGGTGGGGGCCCTTACTCAGGGGCTGGCCACCAGATCTAGGCTTCTTCCCATGCTGTCCCCTTTGAAGCCACACACTCTAGGGCAATCTGTAAAGGAGTGGGAGCCAGCACAGGTGAAACATTCATGCCTGAATTTACAGGAGTGCCTTTAGCACTGAACTCCCAACAGAGCAGGGGGGGTTGAACCCCCTGCCCCGTGGACCATGGGAAGGCACCAGTGTGGGAGACTTACCCAACAAATGCCCACTGTCAATTCTGTCCCATTGAACAGGGCCACCATCATATACTGCAGCCACAATTCTGGGTCCTTCCTGTCCCTCTTCAAATTCAAATCAACTGCTGCCCTCATCCAAAAAGATTCATCACAGGCCAGCATGCTGATCCCATAAAATCAGTGTGAGCTGTGAAAATAATATCTGGGTATTTTACCAAAGTGGAAACCCACATAGGCTGCCACTGAAGCAAAACCCTGATGTAAATCAGAAACCCTGCAAACCAATTGCCCCATCAACCTTCTTCTTAAATTTCTCATTGTCCCTCCTGCTTATCCTTGTCCTTCTGCTCAGGCTCCCGATAGAGCAAGGAAAAGACAACTACATATTCATATTTCCAAATACACTCTATTGGTTGCCAGCAATAGATAAGCCCCCAAAGGAGCAGATGTCTCATCCAATGGAATTGTCCCAGCCTGAACAGAAGGATCTGCAACCCCTTGAGCCACCCCTGAAATTTGACTGGCTGGCTTCACAGCCACAAGTTGCCATACCTGTTTACAGGCATCCCAAACAGGCTGCTGTAATGAAGAGGAAACACACCGCCCATGCATAGTGGGAATTGCTCCTGCCTAAGCAGGGTAAGTTCATCCTTGACCAGTATCCCAAGGCATGAACTAAGAACTCATACAAGGCCACCTGGGAAAACCCCAAGATTGACCCTGGGGCAGAGACTAATCTAACTCACCCAGAGCAGATTGAACAGCAGCCTCCACTTTTGGCATCCCTGTAGCCACAGGTTCTACTTCAGGTACTGCAGTCTCCAGAGCAAACTGACCAGACAAACCTTCCAAGGCAGCTAGATGGTCCAAAACATGTTCCAATCAGTATCACAAATAACCTTTTTTAGTCTTCTTCCCCTGAACCACTTTAGCCCTTTATTGTCTGCCCTCTGAAAATTGATGGTTCATTTCCTCCAAAGACTCAATGTGTGCTAAAACTGACACCTTTATTTATTTATTGTTGTCACCGTTGTTTTCATCCCTGATGAAGGCCCACAACATTAACCAAATAAATTATTGTTTGTGTTGTTGTTGTCACTACTGCAGGCCCACAACACTAATCAAATAA
This sequence comes from Rhineura floridana, assembly GCF_030035675.1. Classification (NCBI taxonomy): domain Eukaryota; kingdom Metazoa; phylum Chordata; class Lepidosauria; order Squamata; family Rhineuridae; genus Rhineura; species Rhineura floridana. Next base: position 59,105 of record NW_026902533.1, on the reverse strand, counting down.
ACTGCCCAAAAGTTGAGGCCATATAAGGAGTGCTTAATCAAAGCCAGGCCTCCCACTAAAAGCCCCAGGTCTGCCTTCAAAACCCAATGCAAGTAAAATTAACAATCCACAGAACAGGGGGGGGGTTAATTGCCCACCAAATGGCCTCCAATGCTGAAAACCTATTCAAAATGGCCACTGCCAGCAAAAAGTCTACCCAAAATGGCCACCAAAGCATGAGGCCTCCAAAACAGCCCACACAAAAAGGCTGGCTAGGCCCCAAAATGGCTGCCGGAAACCTGGCCCTCCAAAAGACAGCCAAAAGGCAGGCTTATCAGTTTAAGGAAAGGGGCTTATAATGCCAGGAACATATATCACCAGGGATGATAATGCTCAACCAGTGGGCCTACCAGGCCCCCAAAACAATGGCTACAATGTATTCACTTGTATGGTCTGAGGGGGTGGCTGTACCTGATTGGCTTTCCTAATGCTGCTAGGGCTATGTCGTATGAAGGGCAATAAAATGGTGGATTTAATGGCTGGGCGGCAGTTAGGGTGTGATCTCTACTCCAGTGAAGTACTCCACTGAGTAAACAACCTTAAAACAGGCTTTGGTTTCTTTATTGAGTCTCCCACAAAACAGAACCTTTAAAAAAAACCTGGAAGTGTGAATATCCATGTTTCCTCTGGAAGGATACAGCTGAAATACAAGTCTTTGTTTGAGCAGTGTTATGCTTTTGTGGATAAGATAGGGGGAAAGAAAATAAAGGCACTGCTTGAAGCAACATAAAAAAGCCCTAGAGATATGGAGAGAATACATTTTTCCTTCCCTTTTTGGATTATCAGAGGATTGGGTTAGTACGGATTTATGGGGGGAAACTGCATGATAGCATCTGTTTGCCTTTTCCACGTCATGTGAACCATGCAAATGTAAAGGAGATGTGAGTAGCACCAAATACACAGTAAACCACCGTGTAGATGAGCCCTTTGTTTTTTCATCTATGTCCCATTTTTTATATAATATACAACTGATTCAAATATAGTGGAATCAAATGCAACCATATCAACAAAGCCTTGAGGAAGAAAAAGAAGACATTTGTATGAAAAACATAAAAAAATATCAGTTTTCAATATTATAACTATCAATATTATTATACTGTACATCCAACAAAATCTCTGCTGTAGATTCTTAATGCAGAATATCGTTGTGGCACATTTTGTATGAAGCCATTCCGTTACATTATAAAACTCTATTCTTCTTCTTAAAATATTCTAAACTAGTGGGGGCTAACTTTTTTTGGCCCCAGGGGTGCATTCATAATTGGCCAACATTCCAAGTGCTGCGTGTAAATGGGGGCATTGGTCAAAGTGAATGTGGGCATTGAGAAAGGAACAGCTTTCACATACAGCACACCCTTACCACACATGCAGCACACATGTTGACTTAGTGAGTGTGAATTAGGAATGTTTTCCTTTAAAGGCAAACTGAACAAAATTTCTCCTACGTTTCTAGGATCAACTAACAGTTATTGTTATCTTTTGAATTCAGGGCAACCTATAATTTTCTTGATTTCCTTATTTAAAGTTTTTTTTAATAATACTTTAAATCATAAGCCTGAAATTGACTGATATGAGGCATAGCTTAGGACCTGCCCTACCCACATGTTTATTCAGCCACCATCTCTCTCATGCACACAAACCACAATCTCCCTCATAAACATTTTTATGTGGTAGCTGTCACTGACCACTCTCTCCTCTTTTCAGGGCTATGTAGTACTAGTAACTGAGCAACAGCTAGCATCAGCGTAGCAGATAGGTATTACCAAGTTTGGGATAACCATGCTTGAGCCAAGCTGCTGTTAGACCACTACTATTAGAAGAGCTTTGTTGACTGTTGTTGGTCAGGAGAAGCAGATGGAGCCCAGTGTACATCACAGTCACTTCTTTCAGGCAACTTTTCTAAAGTGTACTGAAAGTGTATAGAGAAAAGAAATCTTCCTCTCTCATAACACTAGAACTTGGAGACATGCAAATAAACTGAATGTTCAAATGTGACTGTTTCATGCATTAATGAGATGCATATTGCATGCACTAATTATTTGTTTACATTGCTAGAAATGTAGAAGAAGCAACACAGAGCTCAGGAGGTTGCAACTGCATTTTCTGATCGGGTGTGCTAGACTCTTGGGAGTAAGCTCAAAGAGCCTTTAATAACTCTCCTTCACAAGCATGCTGTCACTATTTGCTGATGCAACATTTGGTAACTATCATCATTACACACACAATCTTTTAAAGACAAAAACATTGATTACATGTACAGTGGTAAGTGCCAGAGGAAGATAGAAAGTGCTTGGTCACAAGGATGTATATCTTAGCACATGATCAGTACACTGTATCTTAAAGCAGCTGGAGGAGACATCTGATCTTACAACTAAAGGTATTTCAAAGTTTTTAAGGGAATTTGGTTGCATCCTATCATTTTGGCGTAATCTAGAGGTGTTTGTCAACTTTTACTTTTCCTGTCACCTATCTATTTTCAAATGGTCCCATATAATAACATAACAAGGGTCACTTGATTCAGTAAATAAGTTCAAAATAAATATAATATTATAGTATGAACCAATGCAGCAATTATTATATCTCACTAATACCCTGCAAATGACTGTTTATTCAACAGAGATGCATCTTGTGATGATGGAAGAATGAACCCATGCAGATAGCAGCTCTCTTCCATGTCTATTCTATGCTGCATCTCTGGGTGACTCAGAGCTGAAAAATGGGGAGGACCCATATCTCAGGGGCAGATATATGTTTTCATTTTCAGTTGCAATCCCTGGCATCTCCAGTTACAGAAATAATTAGGTAGCAGGTCAGTATTGTGAAATATCTTTGCTAGATCGGGGAATACTAGAGAAGACAATACTAGGCAAGATAGATAGGAGAAGGGTTGTACCTTAGTGGTACATCCCAGGTTCGGGCATTGGAGTCTCCAGGTAGTACTGGGAAAGACTTCTGCCTGAAACCCTGAAAAAAATGCCCAGCCAGTTTAGGTATTATAAAGCTAGTTGGACCAATGTCATGTACAAGGTAGGTTTCCATCTTTCTTTGAACTGCCTTCATATAGACTAGTATTGTTTTAGAGCTATTGGGTGAATTCTGACATGCAAATACTCACTTTATGTTGTAGTCATCAGATTGTTCATGTCCATCACACATCATCATTTTCTTGTCAACCAAATCACAAACTAGTAGCACCGCACATGATGAATCTTTCTGCTCTCATTGGGGGGGGGAGGAGACAAAACATCCCACCCTTCCTCTGACATCTGCTGACCATATGCATCAAATAAGATTTAAAAAAACACTTAGACCCACCTCCTGAATTTCTTTGAGGATGGACCAAGGTGGAGACAAAAGACTGGCCCAATCTGGGCCAACAGATCAGGGCCACATGGCAGATGGGGGAGCTGTGCACATCACTGGTAAAAAAAAGTCCCTAGGAGTCCCCATTTTAGCTGGTGCATCTAACACAAAATCAAATTACACGTGCATGCCATAGAAAAAAACCAGGCCCCTTTAGCACATGCTAGTATAAAACATGGAAGTCAGTTTTGGGGAAGTCAACTAGGATTAGTGTCAAACCATTGAAATTTTCTCTGGGATTCTGTGGGATTGCTTCTCTGGGACCCATCCATGGGGATAGTTCCCATACTGAGAAGGTATGTCTGACCTTGAAAGATATTTGCTCTGGCATCCTTTTCTGTAAAAGATATATCTTTTAATAAAGCTTATTGATCATCAGCACTACTGACTAATTGCATTAAAGGCGCCACTACTTTCTATGAAATCTGGTTTCTATAGAATGACTTGTGACAGGACTTTAATCAGTAATTTGGCCCAGTCAGGTACTCCATTAGGTAGTAGAGACAAAACATATCTTTAAGTTGCCAGTTCTGCTTGAAACTACAGCTATGTAGCTGCAGTTTCTATTTGAAATTTATTTCCAAGTGACATCGATGGGAGCTCCCTTTCCAAGTAAAGGAAATAAAGAAAATGGTCAGTTGACCACCTCATATGTCTATTAGCATGTTAACTATGAAATCCTATTTCCCCCTGCCGAAATCATGTAGACAAAGTGTGGTCAATGTCATTTTCTCCAGATGATCTTCAGTTACAGTCTCTGCCAACTGTGATCATCCTGGCTGCAGCTGATGGGAGTTTCAGTCTAAAAGCATCCGGAGTTTGCTATCCATGAAGCAGAGTATGCAGGAATAGAAAACATGTTAACATAATCAATCTTACTTTGTATTACAAAAACATTAATATTTGTTATATTGACATCAGCACTCTTGATAATTTGATAACAATACATATACCATTTTCAACTTACAAATTTGATTATTACAGCATCTTTGCTAATCACAATTGTTTGCCATCTATTGGTTTAGTCAAGGAATATCTGGTGGATTTCATAGTTATAATTAATGAATCCTGTTTAAATTAACTGATAAAAATATGAGTAGTTTAACACTTCCTGGCTTCTTTCTTCTACAGACTGCATGTAAGTACTGAAGTCAAAATGAGCAATTCTTCTTCTGTGTCTACATTTCTGCTGTGGGAATTCTCAGAAGTACAAGAACTACAGATCTTATATGTCTTTTTGTTTCTAGCACTGTACTTGACAGCCATGACTGGGAATCTTCTCATCATTGCTGCAGTAGCCCTTGACCATCACCTTCATAAACCAATGTACTTTTTCCTAACAAACCTGGCCCTGATGGACTTAGGCATTGTTTCTGTCATCATACCCAAATCTATGACCAATTCCATTATGAACAATTGGTCAATTTCTTATTCTGGATGTGCAGCTCAAGTTTTCTTTTATTTCTTTTTTGGAGCATCAGATCTTTCCCTTCTAACCGTAATGGCACATGACCGCTATGTTGCCATCTGCAACCCATTACAATATGAGACAATTCTGCACAAAGGAGCCTGCCTTCAGATGGCAGCCATTGTGTGGTTTACTAGTCTTCTTTATGCCATGTTACACACTTGTGGCACCTTTGCAAACACATTCTGTTCTAATGTTGTCAGCCAGTTCTTCTGTGAAATCCCAAAGTTATTGAAGCTCTCCTGCTCTGACTTTTACTTAGTTGAAATTGGGCTTATTGTTCTAGGAATTTTTATGGGACTAGGATGCTTCATTTTCATCATAATAACATACATGCAGATATTTTCTGCAGTGCTCAGAATTCCTTCTGTTCATGGCAAGAAAAAAGCCCTCTCCACTTGCCTTCCTCACCTCACTGTTGTCTTGCTGCTCATATTCAGTGGACTATTTGCCTATGCAAGGGCTTTCAATGATGTACCTTCTGATCTAGATATATCTTTTGCTGTGATATATACCATAATTCCTCCCACACTGAACCCATTTATCTACTGCATGAGAAACAAAGAAATCAAGACTGCTTTGTGGAAATTCTTAAATTTTGCAGATTCCTCTAAAACAATATCTAGAGTTGTTTGAAAAAAGGATTTTGTCCTGTTCTGCATATGAATGTTTGGTCCTGCAATGTTTTACCTTGTAATAGTACTATTTCAATATTTGTAATTGTGTCATACAGATTGCCCACTGCCACCTCCACTTTTTTCTCCGTCTTTATTTATCTTCACCCTCTTTTTAAAATTGTTTCTTTCTTGTATAATGGATATAAAAAATGGAAATTCACATATATGACTTCTTACAGCTGCCTTTAAGGGATAGACTGGATGGGTGTTGTTATGTGCCTTCAAGTCAATTACGACTTATGGTGACCCTATGAATTAGCAACCTCCAATAGCTTCTGTTACAAACCACCCTGTTCAGATTTTATAAGTTCAGGTCTGTGGTTTCATTTTTGGAATCAACCTGTCTCTTGTTTGGCCTTCCTCTTTTTCTACTCCCCTCTGTTTTCCCCAGCATTATTGTCTTTTCTAGTGAATCATGTCTTCTCATTATGTGTCCAAAGTATGATCACCTCAGTTTCATCATTTCAGCGTATAGTGATATTCTGGTTTAGTTTGATCTAACACACAATTATTTCTCTTTTTCACACCCCATGGTACCCACAAAGCTCTCCTCCAACACCACATTTCAAATGAGTTGATTTTTCCCTTATCTGCTTTTTTCACTGTCCAACTTTCACATCCATACATAGAGATTGGGAATACCATGGTCTGAATTATTTTGATTTTAGGTGTTCAAATCTTTGCATTCAAATCTTTGCATTTGAGGACCTTTTCTAGACCTATCATAGCTGCCCTCCTCAGACCTAGCCTTATTCTGATTTCTTGACTGTTGTCTCCATTTTGGTTAAAGATTGTGCCAAGGTATTGCATTGATAATAAGGAGCACTGTGACCCTGCTTGGGCTCCTTGATCTCTCAGCTGTTTTTGATGTTGTTGACCATGGTATCCTTCTGGAGCATCCCAGAGAGGAGAGGTTAGGGTCACTGTGTTTCAATGGTTCTGTTCATACCTCCAGAACCACTTCCAAAAAGTATTTATGAAAGGCTATTTTTCCACACTGTGGGAACTATCCTGTTTGGTTCCATGGGGTTCCATCTTGTTCCCCATGCTATTTAACATTTATCTGAAGCCACAGGGCACTGTCATAAGGAGATATGGAGTGAGGTGCAATCAATATGCAGATGACACTCAGCTCTGCTTTTCAATTCAATCTGAATCAAAGGAGGCTGTTGAGGTGTTGAACTGGTGTTTGGAGATGGTGATGGTCTGAAGTGGAGCAATAAATTGAGGATAAATCCTGAAAAGATAGAGGTGTCATGTGTCCAGAATTTTCATGCTCAGGAGGTGGGGAGACATCCTATTATGAGTGGGGTTAGTGATGTGGCCTAAGCTGCCATTAGAGCAAAGTTGAGGCAGACATTCACTCTATGCTGCTGTAATCTCTGGCAGTGGCCATTTTGAAGGACAGAGAATGTGTAAAAAGTTGCAGTTTACGATGTTTACCTGAAAGAGCTGATGTATTCACTTGTATGGTCTGAGGGGGTGGCTGTATCTGATTGGCTGTCTTGCTATTTCTAGGGCTATGTCGTATGAAGGGCAATAAGAGTCTGGACTTAATGGCTGGGCGTCAGTTAGGGTGTGATCTCTACTCCAGTGAAGTACTCCACTGAATAAACAACCTTAAAATAGGCTTTGTTTTCTTCATTGAGTCTCCCACAAAACAGAACCTGTCATAAATTCCATGACATTGGTCTCCCCTGGAAGTGGTAGGTCCACAGCTTGGGGGTACTGCTGGATCCAACATTGTCACTGGAGACAGGTGGTTCAGTGGCTGGGAATGCCTTTTTTCAGCTCTAGGTGGTTTGACAGCTTCAGTCCTTTTTGCAAAGAAATTACTTTCAGATTGGATTATTTCAGTGTGCTCTACATGGGACTACCCTTGAAGATGACTCAGAAATTTCAACTGGCCCAAAGTGCAGCAGCCAGTTTACTGGCTAGGGGTTCCTTTAAAAACCCCATTTAAATAGCTGCATTGGTCAACAGTTTGTTTCCAGGCCAAATTCAAGGTGCTCACCTTACTTTTCAAAGCCCTAAATGTCTGAAATATCTGGAAAGCCTCCTCCTTTCCTACAGACACTCTTGGCTGTTGAGTTCAGCAGATGAGGCCCTTTTGGTAGTTCCACCACCCTCAGAAGCTCAGTGTGGTGGTGGCCCATTAGAGGACATTCTCTGTTGCATCCTCTAAGTTGTGGAACAGTTGTGTTTCTGATAACTGTACTGTACAGTCTTTGGCAAATGCTGAAGATGCAGCTCTTTACACTGACGTTTGACACCTGAGATGTATAGGTTAAGGACACATCACATTATGATTTTAGGTGTTTTTAACTTTATTAATGCTGTATTTTAAAACAGTTGTTACCAGCCATGAGACCTTTGGTTAAAAGGTGAGCAATGCTAATACTAATACTAATACTAAATACAGCCACGTGAGTGGCTGTATACTATAGTCAGCATGAATCTTTGATTGAACCACCACTCAACATATTCTCAGAGGCACATGTTACCAAATTCTTCCAGGCTAGAGAGGAAGTGAATTAGAAGCTGAAAAAGTAGAGGTGTCCCTGCACTTATAGTTATAGTGTGAGTTGTTTCCGATTCTTAGGGTGATGTCTTGCGATGTTTACTAGGCAGACCGTATATATGGGGTGGGATTGCCAGTTTCTTCCCCGGCTTTTCTTTACCCCCCAGCATGTGCCGGGTACTCATTTTACTGACCATGGATGGATGGAAGGCTGAGTGGACCTCAACCCCTTTTACTGGAGATTCAACTTCCTCCTTCCGTTGGAATCGAACTCCAGCCATGAGCAGAGCTTCGGCTGCATTACCGCCGCTTACCACTCTGTGCAATGGAGTGTCTTAGAAGCTGAAAGACCAACCCAAATTGTGTTTGAATTTTTTACAAATTTGTAGGGCAGTATAATATCTCAATTTTCTTGCTTCCCTGGTTCATTTACTATGCCCAATCTTCCTGCCTTTTCAAGATTGATATAAATATATGTTGGCTATAGGCATGTTCTTAAACAGCATGGTTTTTTGGCTATTAGTGAATAATACTAATATACCATATTATACAACCACAAGATTTTTCACATTCCACAATGTTAAATTAAAAATGCCTCATGCCATTCTGCTGTTTACTATAAGCTCATTTCAAAGCCAAATCATACAAACCTTAGAGCCCTGAAGTCAGAAATGCTTGCTTAACAACCCACTAAGTTTTCATGGCAAAACACTCAGAAAGAATCCAGAGTTCAAAGTATAAAAAGAGTGTAAGAAATCCAGACCCCTGTTGGACTTTGGTCTCACAATTAGGTGAAATTAATTTAAAAAAAACAGTTTTCACAGAGTACATTTAATCCTATTGCTGACCTTGCCCCATACTCTGACATTCATCTTCTGTGGGTTAAAAGTTCAGAAAATGCATGGCTGATTTTTAATTAATTTAAGAATGTTAACATTAGAGTCTATGATAGTGCAGGTATGGTCAGTAAGAACCGATTGTCAGTGTTCTAAAAGCCAGATTAACAGATGTTTGGCTTTGCTGATCAGAGGGCCACATCCATACCAGACATTTATTCCACTTTAAACAGCCATGGCATCTCCCCAAGTATCCTGAGAAGTGTAGTTTGTGATGGGTCCTTAGAGTTGTTAGGAGACTCCTATTCCCCTGACAGGGCTCCAGTGGCCAAAGTGCTTTCACAGTCAGCCCCTCTTCCCAGAGAATTGTGGTGATTATACCTATGTGAGGGGAACAGAGTGTCTCCTAACAACTCTACACACCCTTCACATACTATACTTTCCAGGATTCTTTAGGGAAAGTGATGATTTTTAAAAGTGGAATAAATGTCTGGTGTGGATGTGGCCAGGGACAGTTTTCATTTAAATTTGGGTGCTAGAATATGAATCTAGCAATTAAGTTAGATATTGGAAAACACATACATGGCCTACCCAAGATGCAAGTTTTCAACCTGCTATGCTTAAACAAGTATACTTAAGGAAGGGTTGGCATGCTCAATTAAAAATTTAGAGCACACCTCGAAATTTGCTAGAATATATTTCACCTCCCACTGTTTTGCTTGTGCAAACTGAGACACTTTTCATGTCCACTGGAGGCTATTCTGCAGAATAGTCAGTGCCCATTATTCCAGAATTGTGTTTGGAGGGGTTTTTTTACTGTAAATAAGGCGAAGTGTTGCTGTATTTTACATATTTACAGAAACAGAAGGAAAGAAAATAATTTACCATAAGAAACTTCACTAAAATTGCAAAGTATATTAAGCATATTTAAAGTGAATTTCTGAACTATATCAACTCCCACCCAAATTTAAACCAAAGCTGTCCCTGGCCACACCCACACAGGACCTTTATTTCACTTGAGACAGTCATGGCTTCTCCCAAAGTATCCTGGGAAGTGTAGTTAGTGAAGGGTGCTGAGAGTTGCTAGGAGATGCCCTGTTCCCCTCACAGAGCTTCAATCAGAGCAGCTGACTATTAAAGCACTCTGGCCACTGGAGCTCTGTCAGGGGAATATGAGTCTCCTCTCAGCACCCTTCACAAACTACACTTCCCAGGATTATTTTGAAGAAGCCATGACTGCCTCAAGTGAAATAAAAGTCTGGTGTAGGTATGGCCCCCTGATTAGCCAAGCCCAGCAGCTGTGAGTCTGACTTTTGGAACACTGACCATTTGTTAACATTTAAACAGCAGAAGATGAAGGTCAGAATATGAGGCAAGGTCAGTAATAGGATTACAGGCACTCTGTGAACATGGCTGATGTTTAATGAATTTCAACAGATTATGAGAGCTCTGACAGAAAAAAAGTCCAAAAGGGATCTGGGTTTTTTTCTCTCTTTTTAGACTTTGAACTCTCAATTCTCTATGACTGTTTTGTGTATCACTATGAAAATTTAGAGGGTTGTTAAGGAAGAATTTCAGAGTTCAGGACTGTAAGTTTTTTATAGTTTTGTTTTGAAATGAGCTTATGCGAAATATCAGAATGGCACGGGGGGTGTTTTCAATTTAACATTGCGGAATGTGAAAAAGCCATGCTGACTAATAGTATACAGCCATTCTCATATAATAATATACTATATAATATACCATGTCAACAATAGGGATGTAATTTTCTATTTTGTAATGTTTGGTTCACCACTTCGTTTGATCTTCTGCTGATACTGCTCTATAAGGATAGAAGAAAAGCAACTCCAAAGTGAATTTAATTTACGTAGAAGATATAATCAGTTGCAAATGGAAATTCTGTCCCAACCAATCACAGAGAGGGTGCACGCACACGCGAGCACACAGACACACATTGTGGCACCTCAGCACTTAACAACTGTACTTTGATATAACTAAAGAAATCTGAGATAAGGCTAGAAATAGATTTCACCAACAAGTGTGATTGTTTTTCAAGCACCAAAATACATATTGCATGCATTAATTATTTGGTTATGTTACTACAAAAGTAGAAGCAGCAGCACAGCTTATTTCAGAATGTTCAACACTGTTTTCTGATCTGGTGTACTGGACTCTTGGGTGCAAAACCTCGAAAGTCAAAACAGACTCGTACATGTTGTCCTTCCCATCCATCTTGTCACTATATGCTGATGCAACATATGGTGACTATTACCATAGACCTTTTTTTTCCAAGTGTTAGCAAAAATCAGCTACAAGTACTGTAGTACTGTAGGAAGTGCCACAAGAAGATGAAAAGTGCTTGGTTGAAAGGATATATCAATCTACATCACCAACACATCCTACCCTATTGCAGATGAAGGGTAAATTAAATCTTAAAGTTATTTAAAATATTTTAAGGGGGTTGGGTCATTTCCTATGCTTTTTAAGTAATCTAGATGTTGTTAGGTAAAAGTCATTCCCTAGACCCCAAGAGTTGTCAAGAAACCTACATGATTGTCAGAACCAGTGTTACAGTGAATCATGGGACTTGGAGAGGATGGGAAGGACAACAACTCTAAGCCTAGTTTTTCTTCCTGAGAACCAAAAACTTAAGGCACCTCTCTGACTGTAACATCTCTGTAAAAATGAGATAAAATGTATCCACTCTAGATGTTGTTATTTCTCTCTGTCTCAGAAGTACTATACACATTCTGTAACAAAATGGCTAAGTCAGCACAAGCAAGAAGCTCCCAAAATATCTTACTACAATTGTATCCATAAGATTTACGTCATAACTGCTGAGTTGATACTTTTTACAGGCACACTGGACTAATGTTTATATCTTTTGGTGTCAATCTGCTCCTCTTCCTCGCCTGTTCTGAGCCCTTATCTCTGACAAGTTTTCTTTAGACTGACAAGTGTATGAATTCTGTATCAAAACTCTCGCTTTCTTAGAATCAAAAGAAATGCAACAATGAACAAATGCGCTTACTTATCTCTGTAATACTGTATTCCCATCTTATGATTTTAATAATATTGTATCTTGTTTGCTTTATGAAACCCTATATAAAGGATGCTTTAATTAATAAATGCTGCTCTTTGCCCTGACAAGACTTCTGTCTGATCAGAGCAGAGATCCCTCTTGATCAAGCTGTAAATTTTGTGTGTCTCTTTCTGTTTGGTATCTGGCTGGACCACTAAACAGGTAAATCAAATTGCTAAAGCTTGCACTCTTATTCAGGACTGAGGCGTGTGCTAGCTCACCCTTCCTGGGAGGGGAGGGGGTTTAAATTTGAACCCAACAATGTATTTGTCAATATTTTGCTTTCCTGTCACCTGTCTATTTTCAAGTGGTCTCATATGTACTTGAAATGTCAAATACTGAGGGTTAGGAACATAAATCCATCCTGGATCAGTGTCACCCACTGAACAGATACATACTTTGGCATGAATAGTAATACTTCTGGCTTATGAAGTTTATCAGCTGATTTTGTGTCATGATAAAGCATATAGTTAACTATTTAAATGTAGCAGTCTAAATCCAAAATACTTTTTCTTGTGCCTTTGCTGTTGCATAAGGAAAATGGGGGACGTGTACCACAAATGAACAAGCAAACAAAAGAAGGAGTGAGGAAGACTGATACTCCCTGATGCAAAAACGTTTTACTATACACATTTTGTACAAGGACTCATACTTTTCAAGTATAAGAATTCTGGAAATTTTGAGAATGACTAGTACTTCAAAAGAAAAAAAATTCTTTTCTCTCACCACATCTATGTTCTTACATTTTTCAAGATCGTGAAGGACTCTTTTTTCTCTGAAATCCATAGAGCACATAAAGAGTTCTTCCCTTGGATTTTGATCTTATTCATAAATCCATGTATTCTCTACAGTGCATCTTTGAGCGACTCAGAGAAGAAAAATGGGGAGGACCCTTAACTGTGGGGGAGAGCATATGCTTTGGTTGTCATAATTCCCAGTATGAATCCCTAGCATCTCTAAGTAAACACAAATTATTTGGTAAAAGATCCAGAGATGGTAGAAACCAGAAATGGTAGAAACCAATGCTAGTCAGAGTAGAATAGGTGATAGGGGAATAGATGAGATGCATCCTGAAGTATCTGTGTGCCCTCGCCCTGTTATATAATTGTGAAGGCTCAATCTATAGCAGAAGAATATTAAGGGCAGGAATCAATCCATCTCTTGTTTGCCTTCCTCTCTTTCTACTCCCTTCTGTTTTTCCCAGCATTACTGTCCTAATGAAGCCGCCTCTGCTCTGCTCTGCTTCCTTCCCGGCCGCAGCTATCAGCCGAATTGGGCCTTGCCAGGCCCAGACTCAATCTACGGTCGGCACCTAAAATGGAACCGACCATGCGGCCAAAGGAAATGGCCGGCAAAGGAAGTCCCACGCAGCTCATCTTGGCTCTGCCTCCGTCCTCCGTTGCGAGCCAAGAGGAAGTCGGAGGGGGCGGCCTGGGCTTAAATAGGCCCAGTGGCTCCACCCCCTCTGTGCAGCACATTGTGCATCATCTCAGCACGATGTGCAACATTGCCCTCACCTCCAATGGCTTCTGCGGCTTCACCCTGGGCTGCAATTGCGCTGCATCCTCCCATGGCTTCGGAACATTTCCTTAAGCTATTTGGACAGGAGGTAAATTCTGTAGCCCCTAAAGATCTACCAACTGATATCCCCGAATGGGATCCAGTTGGCCCCAATGAAATCATTGAACTTATAGCCAAATTGAAATCTAATAAGGCCCCAGGCTCTGACAGTATCCCAGCCGAAGTGTTCAAATTGAATGTTCAATGGTGGGCCCCTTTATTGGCGACATTATTCTCACACATTGACCATTCAATGCTAATACCTAGAGATTGGGGAACAGCTATAATTATCCCAATTCATAAAAAGGGCCCGCTTAATGATCCTGCCAACTTTAGACCCATGAGTTTACTGAATATTGTCAGTAAACTTTACTCTGCACACCTTTATCAGAAATTGAGTGCTTGGGTCGAATTAAATGATATCTTAGCCCCTGAACAAGCAAGCTTCCGTGCAGATCGTTCAACCCTGGACCACGCATTAGTCCTCCAACATTTTGTGAATAAATACAAGGGTAGAAATGGAAATTCTTTGTATACTGCATTCATTGATTTAAAAACAGCTTTCGATACCATCTCGAGGGAAAGACTCTGGCATAAACTTGCTAGCCTTAATATTGACATCTGTTTATTGACGCTAATTCGGGGCCTTTACGACAATACTTACTTGCGTGTTCGTTGCAACCATATGGGTCAGTTGAGTAATCCCATTCCTACCTATAAGGGGGTAAAACAGGGTTGCATCTTGGCCCCTTTATTGTTTAATATCTACATTAATTCTGTTGTCCATCAGATGTATCTGATTGTTTCACACTCCCCTAAATTGGCAGAAATCTCAAGACCTATTCTGTTATATGCCGATGACATTCTGCTTATGTCTAGAACTTCGGTAGGATTGAGACGCTTGTTGGCTGGGGTGGCTACTTTCTGTTCTGCTGAATCTTTAACGATCAACCATGGGAAAACTAAGATAATGATATTTACTAACAAAAGAGTTAACCATGCTTGGAGAATCAATGGCTATTCCATTGACCAGGTTAAAGCTTTCAAATATTTAGGAATGACTTTTCAGTCCAGCGGCTCATGGTCTCTACACATGAAGTCCGCCATTCTAAACGCAAAAAGAACCACGAAAGCATTACTATCTTTTTACTATACTAAAGGGGGACAGCTCCCTATACCAGCTATCAATATCTTTAGAGTTAAAATAATTCCTCAATTACTGTATGGTTCTCAAGTCACAACCTCTACGAACTTTGAACAATTGGAAGCTGTTCAAAATTCTTTTCTCAGATCAATATTTGCAATTCCTACCTGTGTCCCTAGCTTCATTCTGCGAATGGAAGCGGGACTATTGTCACTAGAAGCCCGAATCTGGTGTTTGAGAATTAGTACTTGGCTTAAACTGCTATTCAACCCCATAGGACTTACATCCTATATCCTGCAGGACCATTGCCCCTCATCATGGCAATCGATGATTATAAAAAAGATAACAGCCTTGGGATACTCTGTTCCTGCTATTTTAGCCACGGGCTTTGTAAAAGCCAAAGAACAAATTATCCAGAGAGTCAAAGATGTGGATCTCCAACAGCATTTTGCTTTGATTAGAAAACAGATATTTAACACCAATCCCCAACAACCAATGTCGTATCTTTCTAATTTATCCATACCTAAATATTGGAAGGCATTTGTGTGGGCAAGGTTAAATTGCCTACCAAATGCGGTATTGATAGGCAGACATAATAAAACACCCTATAGTGAACGAACATGCCCTTGCAATGCTGGAGAGGTTGAATCACTAATCCATGTCTTCTTGTACTGTCCTTTATATCATGACTCTAGACACCGTCTGATTAAGCCTCTAATTACTTCCTTCCCAGGAAGAAGTGAGGACTTTTATGTCAAATATCTCCTTGCTGACCATTCTGTTCATATTATGCAATCTGTAGCAAAATTCAGTACTACAAGTATTTCCATTAGGAGAAATTTAACCATGTCCATTTAAGTGGAAAGAAATCTGAATGTCCTCTCTCTGTACCTAACGTTATTAAAATTAAATACCTCTGACCCTCATCTAAATGGCTAACCCATCAGGTAACTAAATTTATGATGTATTATTTTTATATTAAGTCTTTCTCTTCCATTTTATTGACACAAATGTTTTAACTTTTCTATGTATGTATGTTTTATAACTGTTTTATTGGTCTATGACCGTAATAAATATATCCATCCATCCATCCATCCATCCATCCTCCCATGGCTTCCAGGTAAGCGGAGCTACATTTCTGCATGGAGGAGTGGGCCAAATGTCTACCACAGTGCTGTGAGAGAAGTATCAGGAACTACAGGAAGTGTTTGGTTGCAGTCATTGCTGCTAAAGGTGGTGTAACCAGCTTTTGAGTCTAAGGGGGCAATTACTTTTTCACATGGGGGCATTGGATGTTGCTTAATTTTTTAATAAATAAATGAAATAAATATCAACATTTTGTGTTTGTTCACTCAGGTTCCCTTTTCTCTAATTTTAGGCTTTGGTTCAAGATCTTTCAACATTCAGGGAGAAAATACTTTTTCACGGCACTTTATAAGTGCACGTTATGATGTATGGTCACTTCTTGGGTGCATTTTAAAAGCCTTTTCACCTGTATGATGGTGAATTCACTAGCAGCTCCTAGCAGCTCTAAAATGATTAAAAGAAAGAGGGCAGGCCTCAGACCGCTTCATAAGCACTGTTGTCAAACCCATACATGGATTGGTTCATAGATATGTGGACTGACCCTCATTCCTAGGTTCTGATTTAAACAGGGTTTCACAAAGGGCAACATGAGCAAGTTCCATCCAAACTGCAGAGTGATCTGGAATCCATTGCAAGATGTAATCTGCCCTTATTTGTTATTTGTTTACTTTCATGACAAAAACAGAGAAGCAATAATTGGAGCTTGTGTGAGAATTCTGGTTCTCATCAGCTGTATTAGACTCAAGGGAGAAATTTGCCAAAATGCAAAAGCAGATTCGTAATTAACCTCTTCTCCACACACATTGCAATTAACCTCTTCTCCACACACATTGCAATTTAAAAACCAGTTTAGAAATATTGTTGCTGCACAATATTCTGTCAAGTGCCAAAAGAAGACTCTCAGATACCTCAATGAATGTAGGATGAAGCATGACCTGAAGCAGCTAAATGAAAAACTCCACTTACCCACATTGAAACTCAACTGATTTAAAGGGGCTAGGTAAGTTTTCATTTCTTTTTTTTTAAAAAAAATAGTGAGTTTAATTCTGCCCAAGGTGTGAAGTCTATGTCTCTTTCTTTTCATCATCCCCTGTCTTTCCAACTACATGTCTGTATGACAGATACTCCTACTATATTTTCTCTTAGAAATTTCTCAGATACTAAAGTCAATGAACTGAAAGTGGAATAAAACAAGTATTTTACATTAGTTGCAGTGCACGAGTGATAATACTTTTTTCACTCTGCCAAGCTCTGGCAGGTTGGGAGAAGGTGGCTAGGCAAGACAACTGGGCAACCACATGAATTCCACCATCAAGAGGATGGGAATGTCTTGGGAGAAATGGCCAGGTGGCTGATTCCTGCATTCCTCAGCATCTGTTCCCTGAAACTGGCCTCACTCTGCCTAATGATAGGGGTGGCCCTATGCTGAATTAAGGGAGTCCTGCATTGGCATGAACTGTAACATTCTGGCAAATATTGCATAGAAATAAAATTCCAAAAAGATGAGGTATAAGAGAGAAGCAACATACAAGGTGGTGGGCCATGTTGCTTCTTAAGAACTGTTTATGTGAGTGCTGCACAGCAAAAATGTTCTGCCACACTTGTTAATAGGAAGCAGCTTGGCCCACTAGTTCATATGTTACTTTCCTTAAACAGGAGCAATATCTGGCATTTTGAGTATGCCAAGCAGGGCTATGATAGCTGGCATGCAAAAATCACATCATTCTGCAGACATCATGTAGTGATAAACAAACATGTAAATTCATGCTTAAGGTTTCAAGATGGCAAAGCAAGGCTTTGGCCATGGAAGCTGAGAATATGCTGAATCACTTCATCCCCTAGGTGATACCATACGAAAATAAGTCCTCTTATTGTCATTTCAATTATTTTGAATCCATATTGTGTGGCCATGGCTCTATTATGTGATCATATCCTGTTTGTACTTGTGCTGTTTTTATTTTTATTCTGGCTGAAAACTCCTCCTTCCAGCTGCTCCTGAAAACCTGGACTAGGACAAGGTCTTCCGCTATGTTTGCCGGCTGCCAACCAGCCAGCAAAAGTGTATTGCTCGAAGGCACCACTTCTTTGGAGTTTGTGGTCATTTAGGAAGTGGGATTCTCAGTGAGTGAATCATAGGTGAAAATGGGCAGGGCTCATAGAGCTGGCAGTACATATCCTTCCCATGTAGAAGATCCCATTTTTTATTATTATTTCTGATGCCTCTGGTAAAAATAAAATAAAAAATTAAAAGGTAGCAGGTGATGCAAAAGGACTCTGGAAAGTTACTGCCAGGGAGACTACCCAATGGGCTGGGCTGGATTTTCAAACCATCTGTTTAAGGAAGCCTCCTATGGGGCCATAAACTGCCTCCAAGTTGAATTTAATTTGATTTGATACAGAAACGCTTGGATGATTGGTGGTTGTGGCAATCATAGAGTTACTGAATATTAGTACTCTCAGGGAATGAACATACAAGTGGGGGAAAAAGAATGCTGGGAACTGTAGTTTGTTAAAGGAGCTGAGAGTTCTTTGGAGACCCTTCACAAATAATAGTTCCCAGGATTCTTTGTGTGGGGAGACGCCATGACACTTAGATGAAAAAGTGTGTTTTAAATGTATGGTGTGGATGTGGCCCATATTCGTTGCTATTCTGCTGCTTGCCAGCGACCCTTGGCAGAAAATACCCTGAGTATGTCTCTTTTTTGTCTCTTCCCTCCATCCCTCAGTTAATTTACAGGGTGAAACTGTACTTGGCTTGTCTTTTGAGTCCCCCCCCCCGAATTCTGATTTAACAGAATTGCTTAAGATCTGTAATAATAAAAACTGAGGTCAGTCAGCAGATTGTGTGTAAGAGATTTCTGTAAGTAATTCCTCTCTCTGATTTACATCCAACTTCAGTTTAAGGCACCACTGGATCCAATCCAAGGGAGGTGAATCAGTTGGTCCTGAACCTCTTCTTGCCACTTTTTCAAATATGTCCTCTTCAGTAGCAATTGAGGTTTTTTTTGGGGGGGGAGCAAGAGGAAGTAAGGGGGGTCCTGCTGCAAGGAGATGCCTGACTCTTCCTCCTGATTTCCCCCCCTCTCTACACCGTGCTGCAGGGCTTCCTCCTGCTGCAGGAGAGTTTGAAAGAAATAGCGAGAAGAGGTCCCTTTCCATTCTCGGCAACACAATCCCAAAGGGCTTTAAACTGAACTTGAAGGTCAGTTGAAGAAGACTGGGACTGGAGAGGAATTTCTTCCATTTACAGAAATATTGGCACACGCATAGACCAGAACCCCTCCATTGAGAGGAAGCAGCCCCAAGCATTTCTTGCTATTATTAGAGGTCTTTGGCAAATCTGTTCATTCAAGGAGTCAATGGAAATACGGATGTCATAATAGTGAGTATCCGTTGAAAAGTCACCACACAGGACACTGCTCCCTCCAAGGGCTAAGGAATTTCCACACCAGCAGGAACTGCAGATGTATGACAGATAATGTGCATATATGAGATTGTCTGCGGTGAGGGGAAATCTGAATCCAAGGAAGAAAAGGTAAAGGCTGGCATTGTGATGAAGATGACTTTTTGTGGATGCTGCAAAAACCTTTCCAGCATGAGCAGCACTAATCCACAATAAACTGCAGAGGCAACAATTGTTATGTGAATAAGGGTGTGAGTAATGGTTCAGTCCCCCCTGCACGGCTTTTCAGTTACTTCTGAGTAGTGCTGAACTTACATGGGTCATGAAAGACACATAAAATTGCCCAGTTGCATTTCATTCCCTCTTTCCCAAGGAGGACAATGGGGGATTACTCTATCTTATCCTCACAAATCCCCCATAAGAGAGGTTAGTCTAAAAGGGTTAGAATGTTCCAAGGGCACCCAGTGAGCTTTATGAAGAATGGGGATTCCCACCCCTTCCTTAGAGGTCCCCTTGGAACAATGTCTGCTTTAATCTTCATAGCCACTACCATTAATTGGGTAGAGTAGAGTAGAGTAGAGTAGAGTAGAGTAGAGTAGAGTAGAGTAGAGTAGAGTAGAGTAGTCGCTGAGTAGAGACAGGAAGACTACTAGACTAATGGCATGCCCCCTTTTAAGCCCCTTACACTGTTCCACACCCCTGTCACAATCATCCCCCCTGACGTGTGCATGTCCAGCTGTATGCTAGACAGTCTACATGTGTGCATTGTAGATTGTCCACTTGTTCGGTTAGCCTGAATACTTGGGAGCCTCAAGTGGGTGGTGACCCACATGCACATTCACATTATCTACACCCCCAACTCTTCCCCTGACATTAGTGCATTCAGTGGGACATCAGAAAAGGAAGCCTGCATGCATACAGTTATGTGCACAAGTTGAAGACAGTTGCTTTATGTAGCATTGGAGTTGTAAAAGAACATAAGAGAGAATGGTGTTTATCTTAAACAAAATAAACTCATTTTATTAAGCAAGTACACGTGGATTAGGGTTGCCAGGTGTCCGGTTTTCGCCCAGAGACTCTGTTTTATTTTTTATCCTCTCCAGGTCTATGGGTGAGTCACCTTAATCTCTGGACTCTTAACTTTCTTTCTTTTCTTTCTTTTTTAAAACTAAGTTTCTAGGTGGTCTGGTTTAAAAGATATAAGCCAAAATGGCAGCGTCCCCCAGCTACTTCTGTTATTACCAACTAATCCCTGCCCTTTCAGGTTTTTAGACAATCAGTGAAATTTGTTTAGCCACCTCCCCCAGCTAATAGCTAAACTCCATTTCAAGTTATGAAAACAGTTTCCTTTTCCTGCTTGTCTCACATCAGGAATTCCGTAAATATACAGCTTTCTGCAGCATAAAGAGCACTTTCTCTGTAAAGGATTCGGACTTGCTTCTGAGTAAACATGCATAGCATCGCACTACAACAGAAGTTCACAGTAGGATATTGGTAGGTATAAAAGTGTACATGAAGATTTTTTTAATTACTTGCAAAAATGGCATATTATACATATTATCTTTCAAATAATGTTTGAACAGAAGTTTTAAAAGTATATATGCTGCAGTGTTATAACTTTCTAATTAAGGAGTCAAACAAGTTTACATTTTACTGGACTGTTGAAGATGGCAGTTTATTTGTCTTATTCATAATCTGTTTTGAAAACCTTCCCAATATGAATCTTTTCTGGGAGTAAAGCTGCAATGCTAATTCCACATACCTGGGAGCTAACCCCAGTGAATTCAGTAGGACTTACTTTTGAGTATACATGGTTAGGATTGTGCCAGAAATCAATGGGACTTTAGAGTGAACATAGAAAGGGATTGTGTTGTAAATCTTTCTATCCCAATCTGATCCTGTGGTGTTTTTTTAAGCAGTTATGCAAGTCTTACTTAGGTGTCATTGCTTTTATTTGGCAGGAAACTAATACTTATTTTTTTAAAAAAATTATGCAATGGCCATTTGGTTTTGACAATCAACTATTATATAGGGTATATGCATTTTTACATCTCCAGTGTGTGTATATGGAATATTTCCAACAACCCTGTGAGGTAGGGCTGGAAACCAAGGAAGCTCACAACAAGAAATAAAGCCATTTAAATAGAATGACCATAATCAAGTATAAAACAGCTTCAAAACAGCTTAAAATGGCATGATTCTGAATTTTGGATTGGGTGAGTGAAGTTCCTTATCACTGAATTTGCAGTCCTGTGCATGCTTCCCTGTCTGAGTAAACCACTTTGAATACATTAGGACTTGCTTCTGAATAAACATAAATAGGATTGCACTATAAATATATTTACAGGTTGTGTAAATAACAAACATCTTGGACATTCATGCATATATAAATATTTCTTCATATTATGTCTTGATATGTATCTGATTTCACACTATCATTGTAAATTATTATTTACAAATTATTCTTTCCTGTACATTTTAAGTGGGCCCTTCTTCCTTGGGCTGGTCATGTTCCCCCTCTGTTGTTTTCACCCTGAAGGACAGATGAGGCTGAGAGATGGTGCATAGCCTATGGTCACCCAGTAAACTTTGTAGCTGACTTCCATTATAAAATTTAATTAAAGTGGTTTATATGCAGGCAAAGTTTATGAAGTAATGCAGAGCCACATAATACCCTTAAAGCACATCCAACTATCATTTAAAGTGCTTGACTTCCCTCAAAGAATCCTGGGAAGTGTAGTTCCTCCCTCACAGTTATAGTTCCCTCCCCAAACTACAGTTCCTATGATTCTGTGGTGGGATTCATGTGCTTCAAATGTATGTTGAATGTACTTTAAATGCATGGTATGGAACTGCCCTAGTATGTTATGCATTTCTTAGTGAATTGAAAATAACAATTTTAAAAGTTAAATTTTAAACATGGCTGTAGTTCAGTGGTAGGGCACAAGCTTTGCATGCAAAGGTCCAAAATTCAATCTCTGGAAGGGAGTATTGCCTGGAGTCCTGGAGAGCTAGTCCATGTCATCAGTACTGAGCTAGATGGTACCAAATAGGGTTGCCAGGTTCAGGGCCTGAGACTGATCCTGCATCTTTAGGAGAAGAGAAAGTCAGCCAAGTGCAAGTGTTCTTGCAACATTGTAATGGGAAAAACCACAAGGTGGAATTCTCCCTTCCCCCTGCACAACTTTTAAAGACACAGAAGACCTCTTTGTGGCCAGGCCCAGCCTCCAAGAAGTCTTCTGTATCTTTAAAAGGTGTGCAGGGGGAAGGGAGAATTCCACCTTGTGGTTTTCCCCATTATTGCAAGAACACCTGCACTTGACTGACCTTCTCTTCTCCCAAAAATACAGGATCAGTCTCAGGCCCTGAACCTGACAACCCTAGTACCAAATGGTCTGAGTCAGCATAAGGCAGATTCCTTTGTTCCTAAAAATGGAAAGAGACCCAAGGGCCACAGTGACTCCAAAATGTATTTATGTATTTTATTTACAAGATTTATATACTGTTTTATTGTAAAAAAAACCAAACTCAAAGTGGTTTATAGAAGGAATTAAAACAATAAAATTATTAGCAAAAACAGTTAAAGACACGTATTAAAAACATTCAAAATAATAAAACCAACAATGTATTAAAAACAGATAAAATATATACTAGCTTCTACATGCCTGGGTAGGCTTGCCTAAACAAAAATATTTTAGCAGGTGCCAAAAAGATTAAAATGGAGGCACCTACTAATGTCAATAAGCAGGGAGTTCCAAAGTGTAGGTGCTGCCACACTAAAGGATCTATTCCTTATAAGAGCAGAACAAATACTATGCGGAACCCATAACATGGAAAACACACTTTGAACTTGCCCTGGTAGCAAATCGGCAACGAGTGCAGATTTCAGAGCAGAGGTATTATGTGCTGATAGGGTCTCACTCATGTCAGCAATTGTGCTCCAGCATTCTGCACTAACTGCAGCTACCAGGTCAGGTTGTGCTGCTTGGGGATTTATGTGACCTTGGCTGACTGGCTGCCAGGATATTTTCAGTTTTGGTTAGGAACCCTGATTGGTTGTAGGATGCTGAGTTTTCTGTCTTACTCATAGGGATCTTGTTGTGCTTGGTATGGTATTGCATTTAGGAAATTACCACTGTCTTTCCTTTTTCTTTTTCCATTTGCATTTCATTTACCTCTGACCTTACTCCCTTGCATCCGTGGGAGCAACAACAATGGTTCCATGTGGTCAGCTCAACCCCTTTAAAGCCACTGATGATGCACCTTGTTATTTGCATGATGGTTTGTTTCTTGCCCAACAGTGGTAAAAGAGGATTCAGATATTGGGAAGTGAGGCTTCAACTGCTGTTGTTCCCAATATACCGCCTGTGAAGGTAGACCAAACCATGTGTGTTTTCTCTTTGTCAATTACGACTCACTGGAATTGGGCTGGCTGTCAAAGTGGGTTTATAGCAGCCCACAGAGTAGGCAGGAGATAGCAGAGAATCTTCTTAACTCTTACTCATTTTTCAGTCCTCTCTTTGCAGTGAAGGGTCAAGTCTGTCAAGAAGTTTGGAGCAGCACGTTAA
Organism: Rhineura floridana; assembly: GCF_030035675.1. NCBI lineage: Eukaryota > Metazoa > Chordata > Lepidosauria > Squamata > Rhineuridae > Rhineura > Rhineura floridana. The sequence continues at coordinate 35,358 of NW_026902533.1, read as the reverse complement.
AAGGCAGGCAGAGCATTCCAGGCAGGGGGTTGCCAATCTTACCTTGATATGGATATAATTGCAGAGGATCCCTAATCAAGCCTTACCAACAGCACAAACCTAATGATATCTACTCAGAAATAAGTCCTATTGAGTTCTATGGGACTTAGTCCCTTAGTAAGTCCCTTCAGAATTTCAGCCTTTAGGGACATCCATCTTTACTCCTGAGTGCTCCCATCTAATATCTCCACTAATACTAGGCTCCTTTCTTCCTACAGTGGCCTTCTGCTGACTGGACTGGCCTGATGGCCAGAAGCCAGAAGCAGGTAGTCTAGATTAAATGTTCCTTACCCAAGATCTCTAAGCAAGTGAGAAGGAATAATCCTGTCATTTCATCTGGACATGGGAACACTCTCATTCAGCTAAGATTTCTCTTAATTTCGAATCAGAGTATTTTTTTTTGTTTCAGTGGTATGCTCCAAGAAACTGTGGTTGATGCTTATTGTATCATGCTTAATGACATCACTAGCATCCACCTTATGACATCACTAGGGCACACTCCCATGATATCACTAGGGCCCGCCCCTGAAATCTCAGGGTTTGGGATTCTTCTGAGCTGGCAACCCTAACATGGATAGGAAAGCCTAATCATCTACATTAGCTGAATTGAACAGGTAGAGGGAGAATTCTGGGAAGAAGGAAGAGGACACTGAAGTGATGACAGCCCTGAGAAAATCAGTCTAACCAATCAAAGGCATGCTTAAACTTGAGGAAACTAACATGGAGAGAATTCAAGCAGGGCCTTTTCAACTGACTATATCTATTGTCCCTAATGGTCAATAGATTCAGAGCACATAGCAAGACAATGCATTGACTGAAGTTAAACTTCCAACACATGTAGGCGTCCTTGTCTGGCGCTGAATGTTCAATTAAACTGGTTTCTATATTAACACTTTCTGTTTTAATGCCGTCAGTCAGTACTTCTGTGAAGTCCGAACAGCTCTCTTGCTCTGACTTTTACTTAAATGAAGTTGGATTTCTTCTGATAAACTGTAGTATAGGACTGGGATATCTTTATTTTACTTTAATTTTATTTTTATCCCATGACAATTTCAGCAAAGGAGTGTCTGGCAGATTTGATCATCAAAGTAAACTGGCGAATCAATAGTTCTACATTAATAGTTGTTATCTTCTTCCTTGTACAGGCAGCAGATGAATTAGTACTGTGAACAAAATGCACAATCAAACCTCCATGCCTACATTTCTGCTGATGGGATTTTCAGAAATCCGGCAACTACAGATCTTACACTTCTTTGTGTTCCTAGCATTGTACTTGACAGCAATAACAGGAAATCTTCTCATCATTGTGGCAATTGCCTTTGATCACCACCTTCACACTCCCATGTACTTCTTTCTAATTAATTTGGCCATGATGGACATTGCAACTATTTCAGTCATAGTACCAAAATCAATGGCTATTTCCCTTCTAAATAGCAGGTGGGTTTCTTATTTTGGATGTGTTGCTCAGGTTTTCCTTTATTTCTTATTTGCATTATCAGATTTTCTCCTCCTAACCATAATGGCACATGATCGCTATGTCGCTATTTGCAACCCACTCCAGTATGAGACCATTATGCACAAAGGGGCCTGTGTTCAGATGGTAGCCATTGTGTGGGTGACTAGTCTTCTTTATGCCATATTACACACTTGTGGCACCTTCGCAAACACCTTCTGTTCTATTGCTGTCAGACAGTTCTTCTGTGAAGTCCCTGCCTTACTGAAGATCTCCTGCAGTGACTTTTACTTAGTTGAAGTTGGGTTTCTTGTGATAAGCTCTAGTATAGGAGTGGGATGTTTTATTTTTATCATCATAACATACATGCAAATCTTTTCTTCAGTGCTTAGAATCCCCTCTATGCATGGTCAGAAAAAAGCTCTCTCCACTTGCCTTCCCCACCTCACTGTTGTCTCTGTGTTTCTGTTCACTGGAGTCTTTGCCTATGCAAGACCTCCCACTGATGCTTCTTCTGATCTGGACATGGTTTTTGCAGTGATATATACCATTATTCCTCCCACATTGAATCCATTCATCTACAGCATGCGAAACAAAGAGATTAAAACTGCTTTGTGGAAATTGTTTGATCTCTGGCATTCCTCCAAATCTTTCTCCAGGGTTGTTTTTTAAGAGTGGGATTGTATGCAGATGGTTGTCCTGCAGTTTTTACCTTAGTGAAATTGCAGTAAACATTTCAGCATTCAGAGAACATCATTTTTATCTCATAAATGGATCTCTGTCTCTTCTAGCATATATCCAGTGTCATTGTTTTCTTGTGCATTGCAATTTGTTGGCTACCTACAACCTAAGATTCTTTGAAACCAGTTCCACAAGCTAATTTCTAATATAAGCGGAAATATGCATTAAATGTTTAATATTTTCAATAGAGAATAGACTGGGGTGATTTTGGCCACACTAGTAATGCAATTGATAAAAGCCTTCCTCCTAGTATCTTTAATCTTAATATTGCGGGATCTCCTACCGCAATTGCAATTGGTATCTAGATTCATTGCTGACTCAGTGGCAGCCCGACACAACTCACACAACAGTCGTGTAGGGGAGTATGGCATGAGTGAACTATCCCTGTAGGTGGTTATTTTTCTGTCAATTAAGATGAAGCATATGCTGGACCATCAAGACATTGCATATGGATTACTGAAGCTGGCATCCAGAAAGGAAATCTTGTTTTCATGGATAATTCCAAATCTGTTTTTCCAGAGAAGGGGGGTTATTCCATTCATATTTCTCTATCATCATTTAAAAGCCTAACATTTTCTTGAAATGCTAAACAAAGGGCTTCCTTGCTGAATTAGTGAAATGGCCCTTCTGGATCAACTTTCAAATCTCATGCTCTATCCCAGTGGTTCTCAATCTTTTTGGTATGGTGAACTGCAAGTTCAAATTTACTCTCTATGCTGTGTCAGAAAAATGGCTTCTCTGCTTAAGAAACTGATTCCTGGCTCAGACCTGGGGAAAAAAATCTGTTCTCACCAAGTGGGATGAGCTTGTCATAGTGGAGCACCTGTGTTATCTGTGCTTGAAAGTCAGGGAATGAGATCTATTAGTGCCTTCACATCAAAAGGATTTAACTCCCTGTGCAAGCACCTTGTGGCAAACCATCGTCAGGACAGTTCCCCAGTGTTAGAAGTTAAAAAGTAAGATTTAAGCCTTTCTGACAGTATTGTTCCCCTTCTTACTGCAGGAGTGCATTTGCTTCCACCACTCCTCCTTGAAAGAGGACTCGGGAGATTGAATCTCAAAGGGTTGGGGTGGGGGGGCACATGGATGTCACTGACCAATCACGGGGTTTATAAGCCTGCTTGTTCCCAGAGCTCTTCCTCCTTTTCTGTTTGTTATACCCACCTTGTCTCCCTATATGCAGTGTGGGCTCTGACTCATCTCTTGTTTTAAGGGGCTGAGTAGGAACTTTCTGAAGGGAATCCTTGATTGGCCTTCGGATCCCTCTTTTTTCCTTCTACTGTACAATGCTGGGAAGAATTTGATTGACACCTTGGGAGTGATGTGGACAGTTTTCTCTTTGGGCATTGAATGAAGGAGGGAAAGAAGGTGAGGAGAGAAACGTTAGGTATATTGGGACATTATTAGGTTAAGGGTTTAGGGATCTGCCAGTGCATTAAGACACAGTGCACTTGTGTGTGTGGGGGGGGTGCCTTTTAGGCCTGACATGCATGTTTTGGGAAACTTCTGGAATGCAGGGCCTGGGTTATGTAGGTTGGGTTCACATATCCCATGCTCACCCAGCAAGACGGGAGTAAGTTTCTCCCCATCCTTTTCTGGGGAGCCAGAGACTGGGGCCGCACTACATGCCCAAGGGTCTGGAGGGATGTTCCTTGCCATAATCAGTTAAAATCCTCACCTGCCCTTACTTTCTGAATTCGGTTTATAGCTCTTCCAATTTGTTATATTGCAAACTATGACCATTGTTTCAATGTTTTGCCTCACGGGTCTTCTCTTCAGGTGTGGGGGCAACTGGTTACAAATGTAAAAACACAGCATTATAATATGCCAATAATACAAAAATATGTAAGACGTATTTTTCATACCAGTTAAGGAGAAAAAGCAATAATTATTTTAGGTTTACTATAAATCCTGTGAACCACTTGCACAGGTTTCACAACCCACTTGCAGATGATGATCCACAGGTTGGGAAACAGTGCTGTAACCCATCATTTCACATAAAACACACATTCTAGCAGTGTAACATTAAATAATTTGCCAACTGTAGTTGGATATAATTAACGAAATCTGAGATAATGCTAGTGCAATATGCACTGAGACACATATTGCAAGCATTAATTATTTGTTTATGTTCTCTACAAAAACAGAGTAACAGGGAATTGAGGAATTTCAACAATGTTTTCTGATCAGCTGTGTGACACTCGTGGGAGGGAGGTCCTAAAAGCCAACAGTGAACTTAACTCACCTAATGCTGTCAGTATTTGGTAATGCATAACATGATCGATATTGTCATTACATATGCAGTAATTTAAAGACCTGTTTTTGCAAAAAAAAAAAAAAAACCAGCTATATACACTGTGGCAAGTGCCACAGGAAGATTGAATGTGCTTTGTTGAGGGGACTCACACATCATCTACACATCATACCCTAAAGAAGCTGAAGGAGAAACAGACTCGTACAATTAAAGGTATTTCAAAATTTAAGGCGTTTGGTAAAATGATTTGGTTATACTCAAGAGGTGTTTGTCAATTTTTCCCTTTGTGTCACCTATCTATTTTCAAGTGGTCTGATGTATAGTCAAAACTTCAAAAAGCTGAGACAGCAAACATTACACTGTTTGACTTAAAAATAAACAATGACCACTTGGCATGGTATAAATATTCCAAAAGAATAGAGAAAATAAATATTATACTAACAGCCAATGCATGAATGGATTCCACTAATGCCCTGCAAATTACTGTTCTTTCAATTGCAGTGCATATTTTATTTATTTATTTATTTATTTAAAATATTTATGCCCTGCCCTATTTCCAAGGAACTCAGGGCGGCTTACAAATAAAAACCATAATCAATTAAAAACAAGCAATATACAGTTTAAAACAATTAAAAATAGATTAAATCAGTAAAAGTTAAAAAAGACAATATTAGTTAAAAGCCTGTCTGAATAAAATAGTCTTAACCTGGGCACAAAAGGATGAAAGTGAGGCAGCCAGTCGAACCTCGCTAGGGAGGGAATTCCACAATCTACTGAAAAAGCCACTGAAAAGGCCCTATTCTGTGTTTTTACAAAGCAAGCTTGTGAGAAAGATGGAATATTGAGCAGGGCCTCACCAGATGATCTCAAAGTTCGGACAGGGTCATAGAGGGAGACACGATCTAACAGATAGCCTGGACCTAAGCCGTATAGGGCTTTATAGGTTAAAACCAGCACTTTGAATTGTGCTCGGAAACAGATTGGAAGCCAGTGGAGCTGGTACAACAGCGGGGTTGTATGTTCTCTGAGCCCAGCTCCAGTTAACATCCTGCCTGCAGCTCTTTGTACCAGTTTAAGTTTCCGAGCAGTTTTCAAGGGCAGCCCTACGTAGAGCGCATTACAGTAGTCCAATCGGGATGTAAGTAAGGCATGTGTCACCGTAGTCAAGTCTGACAGGTCAAGGAACGGGCGCAGTCGGCGTACCAATCTTAGTTGAGCAAAGGCACTCCTTGCCACAGCCGAGACCTGTGCCTCCAGGTTCAAGGCTGAGTCCAGGAGAACTCCCAAACTGTGAACCTGTGATTTCAGGGGGAGTGTAACCCTGTCCAGCACAAGTTGGATCCCTATTCCCTGATCCGCCCTTTGACTGACAAGGAGCACCTCTGTCTTGTCAGGATTTAATTTCAGCTTGTTTGCTCCCATCCAATCCATCACTGATACCAGGCAATGGTTCAGAACCTTGACGGCTTCCTTAGTTTCGTTAGATGGAAAAGAAAAGTAGAGTTGGGTGTCATCCGCATATTGGTGACTTCGAACCCCAAAACTACGGATAACCTCTCTCAGCGGCTTCATATATATGTTAAATAACAAGGGGGACAGAACAGAACCCTGGGGGACTCCATAGGTCAATGGCCAAGGGGTCGAAAAGACATCCCCCATAATCACCTTCTGGGTTCGTCCCTCTAGGAAGGACCGGAGCCACCGTAAAACCATGCCTCCAAGTTCCATCCCAGCTAGGCGACCCAAAAGGAAACCATGGTCGATGGTATCAAAAGCAGCTGAGAGGTCCAGCAAAATTAACAGGGACACACTCCCCCTGTCCATTTCCCTGCGTAGGTCATCCACCAAGGCGACCAAAGCCGTCTCAGTCCCATAGCCAGGCCTGCAACCAGATTGAAAGGGATCTAGATAATCCGTGTCATCCAAAAATCTCTGGAGTTGGGTCGCCACCACCCGCTCTATTATCTTGCCCAAAAAAGGTATATTAGAAACTGGGCGATAATTACCTAATAATGAGGGGTCCAGGGAGGATTTTTTCAATAAGGGTCTTATTACTGCCTCCTTTAAGCAGGACGGTATTCTGCCCTGAAGTAAGGAGGCATTAATCACTTCCCTGACCCATTCAATTAGTCCTCCTCGGGTATTTTTTATAAGCCAGGAGGGGCAAGGATCTAATATGCAGGTGGTAGGATGTGCCTCTCCAAGGAGTTATCCACATCCTCGGATTGAACAATCTGAAAAGAATCCATTCTAATCGAGCAAGTAGAGGCCAAAGTTACATCCACAGAGACTGTATTAACATTGGTGTCTAAGAGAGAATCTGAGTGACTTTATCTGCAAAATGTCGTGCAAATTCATCACAGCGGACTGTTGCATGGTCACTATCATATTCACAGGGGTCAGAATTTAAGAGGCCCCTGACCACTCGAAACAGTTCCGCTGGATGAGACTTGGCAGACGCAATGGAGGCGGAAAAGAAGACTTTCTTTTGAGCCCGCACTGCCACGGAATAAGTCCTTAAATAGGTTCTAGCACGTGTTCGATCAGATTCGCTCCGAGTTTTCCGCCAACAGCGCTCTAGCCTTCGTCTTTCGTGTTTCATCGCCCCCAGCTCCTTCGTAAACCAAGGAGCAGATTTGGTTCCAATCCGCGAGAGGAGGCGCTTAGGAGCAATTGTGTCCACCACCCTGGTCATTTCCTCATTCCAGAGGTCAACCAGGGCTTTGACAGAATCACCTGCCGAGGTGACAGGAAACTCCCCAAGAGCCGTCAGGAAACCGTCTGGATCCATCAGTCTCCTGGGGCGGACCATTCTAATTGGTCCCCCACCCCTGCGGAGGCTCTGAGTCCCAGTAAGTTTAAATCTGACCAGGAAGTGATCTGTCCATGACAACGGAACTAATGAAAGGTTCTCCACACCAAGATCACATATCTCTCGACCAACACAGAAAACAAGGTCCAGAGTATGACCAGCAACATGAGTGGGGCCAGATATTACTTGGGACAGACCCATGGTTGTCATGGAGGCCATGAAATCCTGAGCCATTCCAAAAAGGGGAACATCGGCATGAACATTGAAGTCCCCCAGTACCATAAGCCTAGGGGACTCCAATACTAACCCCGAAACCACCCTGGTTAGCTCAGGAAGGGAGACGGTTGGGCAGCGGGGTGGGCGGTACACCAACAGAATCCCTATTCTGTCCCGGGCACCCAACTTCAAGTAAACACAGTCAAACCCTGAAGACTGTGGGAGAGGATACCTGGTCAGCTGTATAGTATCTCGAAAAACCACTGCGACTCCGCCTCCCCGCCCCCCGGGTCTAGCCTGCTGATGTACAGAGAAACCTGGAGGACAAAGCTGAGAGAGATTAACCCCCCCCGCTTCATCCAACCAGGTCTCAGTAATACATGCCAGGTCAGCATGCTCATCCAGAATCAACTCCTGAATAGCACTAGATTTCCCATTTACTGACCTGGCATTGATCAGCAGCATTTTTAACCCGGGGGAAGTGTCATCAAGGCTATCCAGGTTATCTGAGTGGGAGAGCAACTTAGGAGTTATCAGCATTCTATTAGATTCTTCCTTAGTTCGATTAAATTGCTGTCTCCCAAAACCGTATCTCCCTTGACCCATCAGAGTGTCAATGGCCGCCCCTGGAATCCCCTCCATTGATTTACTATTCCATCTAGCAATATTTTGACTTGATTTAAGTCAATGTGATGAACAGTGCATGGTTGAGTTGGCTTGGGATAGTGTTCCTCTGGTTTCATTTTCCATGGCTATATGGCATTGGGAACTCGAGGGAGTAATGCCATTTACAGTAGGGACAAAAGGGGAACATGTTACAGATGCATTAAGAAATCTAGTATCTGAAACATGAGCCAAAGATGTCGCATGTATAGAGACTGCATCCTCCCGAGAATTAGATGTGTTTGAAATTTCATATGGATCAGTTGAACAGGACATTTTCCTTGCACTTTCCAGGGATTGAAGTAGATTTTTTAGTCTTTCAATAGTCTCCATTTGTTGGTCAGGGTTGAAGTCCGGAAATAGGTCCAGGAGCAGCGTTTCTTCAGGTAATGTATTCTGTATCTCAAGTTTGTTATGCCTGTTTGCCAGAACATCGATGATGTTTTCTGTTCTTAATTGCTGTTCATCTAATACTTTAGCAGGGTTGATGAGATGTTTCTTTACTTCAGCGTTGGTCTCTTTTGTAGATTTTAAATGATTGTTTTGATCCAGACTTAATGGTATTAAATTTAAGAGGCTTTGGGGCAGGGTCTGATTTTCTGTATGTTGGTGGAAGAATTTGATGTTAGATGATAGCTCCACTTCCATTAATATGAAAATTTGCCATTTTTCCCTCACACCAAAAGGAAGGGTGATGACATGTGAATTCATTCTTTCAGCATCAATGCATGTAATTGGTGATCTGCAGGGTTACCTGGCTGTACTAGCACTATCTTGCATTCTATGGGAACAAAAATCCATCCTGGATCAGTATCACATACTGAACTCTTAGAGACAAATGACACTTCTGGCCTGTGAAATTTATCAGGTGGCTATGTGTCATGACATTGCATAAAGTTAACAATTTTATTGTAGTGGTCTACATTTGAAATACTTGGTTGCCTTAGATTTTGACTGTATTCATAAAGACATGTATAATCTATGCTGCATCTCTGAGTGGTTCAAAGTTGAAAAATAGGGAGAACCCATAACCTAAGGAGAGAACATATTCATTGCACGTTGTAGATCCCAACTGCAATCCTTGGCATCTCCAATTAAAAACAAATGATTGAGCAGTAGGATTGCAATATGAAAGATCCTTGCCGGAGATAGTGGTGAGTGTAGACCAGAGCTTGGAAAAGTTACTTTTTTGAACTACAGCTCCCATCAGCCTAATCCAGTGGCCATGTTGCCTAGGGCTGATGGGAGTTGTAGTTCAAAAAAGTAACTTTTCCAAGCTCTGGTGTAGACTTAGTGCTAGTCAGAAGAGACCAGCCTTCTCCAACCTGGTGCCCTCAAGATGGTTTGGACACCAAGCTCCCTCAGCCCCAGTCAGCATGGCCAATGATCAGGGGTGACAGGAGTTGTAGTACTTAAGATATGGTGAGCACTAGGTGGGGGGAAGACAGGAATAGACACTACTGGGGAAGATGGACATGGGGAAGGTCTGTAGCTCAGTGGTGCAACATATGCTTCACCTGCAAAACATCCCAAGTGGGCAAATTAGTGCAGGGTTGGGAGCTGGGTGTGGGCCAGTAATCATTCTCACTCTGTATAGGGATATTGCTTAAAAATATGCACCCCTCTCCCAATCTCAGAACAATATTGTAAGGATTAGTTTAGTATCTGGAAGCCTGATGTTATCAGAGATCCAAAACTTCTTCAGAAACTCCCAGGCTAACACTCTATTCATCAGTTAATGACAGATTACCAAACTACTTATGTGTTTAACATCATGATTATCTTTTTTAAAAAATTACAAAGGAGTTTGGGGTCCCACTTATACTACAAGGGGTGAGACCGAGAATTTAACTGTTTTCCTCCCTGTTACAGTTGCACAGTTGCAGTTTGTGTTTGAAATTGATCTCCAAGTGGCATGAATGGTAGCTCTCTTTCCATGGCAAACAAAATAAAGGAATGGTTTAAAAGCCCTTGGATGGCTTTATATCACTGTAAATTAGTGAGAAACCTCCCCCCACAACCAGGCAGGCTATGCAAGAACCAAAAATGTTACTCACAATCAGTCATATTTTGTATAAAAAACATGTTTTATTTATTTATGCACCTGTAGGCAAACAACCCTTGCAGTTTAAGAATGTACCTTACAGTTTAATGATTGTTGCTTCCTCCCTGCTAAAACAAGATCAGCACAGCACATCTCTTGTTTCTCTTGTTTGGGCTGATTACAGGTGTTGCCACCACTCACCATATACTCAGAGGCATATGTTACCAAATTCTTCCAAGCTACACAGCAAGTGGATTGGACTGTGAAAGTCCAACCCAAATTGTGTTTCCATTGTGACAAATTTGTAGGGCAGTTTAATATCTCAGAGAGGAGATCAGGTTCCCTGCTCCCCTTGTGTATTCACTGTAATTGCCCAATTTCCCCAATCCTTTGCATGCTTATTGAGTTTAACGGGATTTACTCCCCTGCAATCATGCTAAGGGTAGGTGAAACTGTCCTGGGGGAGGGGGAGGGGAGGAGTAGGGATGGGGAGGGGAGAAGATTGGGTGGGTGGACAAGCATTGAGCAGAGGGAAAGTTCTTTCCTTTCCAAAAGGAAAACATTGTGAACACTATCATTGTTTTTCAGGGTTTCCCCCACCTTTTTATTCTACAACAGACACGTGTAGTCTCCCGCCCAAATTTACACCCAAGCTGTCCCTGGTCACACCCACACCAGACATTTATTCCACTTAAAAAGTCATGGCTTCCCCAAAGAATCCTGGGAAGTGTAGTTTGTGAATGATGCTGAGAGCTGCTAGCAGACACCCTATTCCCCTCACAGAGCTACAATTACCAGAAGAGGGGCAGACTGTCAAATCACTCTGGCCACTGGAGCTTTTCAGAGGAATAGGAGTCCCTTAACAACTGTCAGCACCCTCACAAAGTACACCTCCCAGGATTCTTGGGGGGAAGCCATGACTGTTTAAAGTGGAAAAAAAGTCTGGTGTGAGTGTGGGCATCTGGCTTTTAGAACGCTGACAGTTGGTTCTTAATGAACATGCTTGCACTATATAGAGTCCAATGTTAAATTTTCTACATTAATTAAATTTAATTTAAATCAGCATACATTTTTTAAACTTTTAAACTGCAGAAGATGAAGGTCAGAGTATGGGGCAAGGTCAATAGAAGGATTACAGGTACTCTGTGAACATGGCTGATTTTTAGTTACTTTCAACAAATTATGAGTCCACTAACAGAAAAACATCCAACAAGGGTCTGGATTTTTTTCCCTCTGGTTTTACACTATGAACTCTCGATGCTCTCTGACTGTTTTGTGTATCACCATGAAAATTCAGAGGGTTGTTAAGCAAGAGTTTCTTGAGTTCAGGACTCCACATTTTGAAAGGTTTTGTTTTGAAATGTGCTTATGGGAAGCAGCAGAGTATTTTCAATTTAACATGGCAGAATGTGAAAAATCCATGGTGGCTATAGTATACCGCCACTGTATAATAATTCTTTTTTTACCCATGCTTTACCATACAGTTCCAGGGTGGGTTACAACAATATAATATACACATATCAAAGCAAATAAAACCATTAGAATTGTTAAAGTCATATATTGTAACTGTTCCAAATTGAATAAAGCAGTATAAATTCTGAAAAAGTGGAGGATCCCATGTTACAAAATATTTTTAATGTTAAAGATCAGGGTAACAAGGTGTGTCTTTAACAACCTGCAAAGGCTATACAATGAAGATGCTGGATGGGCCTCTTTGGGGAGGGAGATCTACAATTTAGGGGGTGACACAGAGAAAGCCCTGTGCTGGCTCATCTTTCCCTATACTTCTGACTAGGGATGATGGAGAATTTCACAGTACTCAGATATGAATCTGAGCTCAGCAGCTTTTCATTCATTTGCCAAGCTGGCTAGTGAACTTTACAGATACAATTTTCTTAAAAAAAATAAATTTGACAAACTTAACAACACTGTTTTCAAACTCAGGACTTTTTTTAATTGATTTATTTGAGAGAGGTTAGGGGAGGGGAGGGGAGGGGGAGGGAGGTCTTTGTGTGTGAGAGAATGAGAGTTAACATAGTAATGCTTAATGATACTAGTAGATTTATAAATATATAAGAAAATAAATTTAAAAGAAATAATTATTCTTTGAAATTCTCATAGTCACAGTTTCATACATTGCTGCACCAAAGTGAGGTCATTCTGAAGAACACAGATTGCCATTTCAACATATATAAATACCATTTTCTAGACATTTTAAATGAAATACGTTTTTTAAAAAAAGAAAAGGATTTTTTAAACAAATTGTGTTTCGTCTGAAAAATCTTAATTTAAACATATATTTTGTTTATAAAAAGCTTCCATTAAATAAAACATTGATTTCATTTCTCTCTTTTATGAGTGTTATTGAGTCATCTTTCTGTTAGCTTCTACTAAAGTATCACTTCATGCATTAATGGCCAAAGGGATTTTTCCCCAAAGAAAAGTAATTAAAGGGAGCTTTACAAAGATTTTTGGAAATTATCTCCCTTGCCAGCTTTTCTTCTGCATGTGGGCATTCAAAGCTTTGCAAGAAAAAGGAAGATGAGAGAGAGGATTGGATTTGTTACTTTAAAAAAAAAACCCAACAAACCATAGGGGATGTTTTGCTGATTCTCTGTATCATTCACACACAATAATTTTAAATGTTTTGTTTTGTTTCCTGCATAACAGAACAATAGCCAGTATGTAAGAGGCAATCACACTATCATCAGGAAAATGGAAATCAGTAATGTTATTAGCACCAGTCACCATACAGGGCCAGGACCATATAAAGTTAACGAAAAGCTAACAGCTCTGGACCAAGTGTGAGTAATGATAGTGCATACAAAAGATGAACAGATTCAGAAGAGTGAACCCCATCCTTACTTCTGAAGGTGACAGAACTCACAAGAGAGCCCGCTTTGCAGATCTCAACACTCAAAAAAAGTTGGTAGGGCTTTAAACACTAATGTGTTTGTTGGATTGAAACAGGACTCATGCACTTGTGATAGATTTGATAACAAATATAGCATATTCAATTTACAAAACAATTATTTGGAGTCATCACTAATCACAATTGTTTGTCTACTACTGGTGGATTTTATAATGGATTTTGAAACCTGTTTAACTCATTAATCATCATTGGTAAATTAACACTTCTCGGCTTCTTCCTCCTACAGATAGGATGCAAGTACTAAAGACAAAATGAGCAATCTTACTTCTATGTCCATGTTTCTGCTGTGGGAATTCTCAGAACGACGAGAACTACAGTTCTTACACTTCTTTGTGTTCCTAGCATTGTACTTGACAACAATGACCGGGAATGTTCTCATCATTGTTGCAGTAGCCCTTGACCATCACCTTCACACACCAATGTACTTTTTCGTAACAAATTTGGCTATGATGGACATTGGCTCTGTTTCTGTCATCATGCCGAAATCTATTTCCAATTCCATCATGAACAACAGGTCCATTTCTTATTCTGGGTGCGTGGCTCAAGTTTTCTTCTATTTCTTCTTTGCAGCATCAAATATTGCTATTCTAACAATAATGGCACATGATCGCTATGTTGCCATCTGCAACCCATTACAATACGAGACAATTATGCACAGAGGAGCCTGTATTCAGATGGCAGTCACTGTGTGGATTAGTAGTCTTTTTTATTCCGTGTTACACACTTGTGGTACCTTTGCAAACACCTTCTGTTCTCATGCTGTTAATCAGTTCTTCTGTGAAATCCCAACATTACTGAAGCTTTCCTGCTCTGACCTTTATGTAATTGAATTTGGGTTTCTTCTGTTAGGCTGTATTATAGGATTAGGATGTTTTATTTTCATCATCATAACATACGTGCAGATCTTTTCTGCAGTGCTCAGAATTCCTTCAATGCATGGTCAGAAAAAAGCTCTCTCCACTTGCGTTCCGCACCTCACTGTTGTCTCTGTTTTTATGTTCAGTGCAGTTGTAGCTAATGCAAGGCCTCCAACTTATGCTTCTTCTGGTCTGGACATAGTTTTTGCTGTGATATATGCTGTCATTCCTCCCATGGCAAATCCATTCATCTACAGCATGAGAAACAAAGACATCAAGATTGCTTTGTGGAAACTCTTAGATTTTGGGCATTCTCCAAAAACTATCTTGAGAATTCTGTAAAAACGGGACTGTATCCTCTTCTGTGTGTGAATGGTTGGCCCTGCAATTTTTAAACTTGCATTATAACCACTTGCAGAACATCTGCTTTGCATGCAGAAAGTCCCTGAGTTAATCCCTTGCATATCCAGGTACAATCAGGAAAGATTCCTTGTCTGAAATCCTGGAGTGCCACTACCAGTCAGTGCAGACAAGACTGAGTTAACTGTACTAATGGTCTGATGCACTGTAAGATAGCTTCCTTTGTCACACAGATTGCTCTCCGATTCCTCCATGTCTTTCATTATTGTTTGTTCATGTTCACCCTCTTTTTGAAATGGTTTATTTCACAGTTACACTGATATACATAGAACATAATGAAATGTCACCGTATCAACCAATGTTCCTTCTAAAGCCGTTAGTAAGAAAAACCATAAAGCCTTTAGTAAGAAAAAGGCTGAAAAACATAAAAGGATATCTACATGAAGCCGCTGGGTGCGGTCATCAGGAGTTTTGGGGTGCGTTGTCATCAGTACGCTGATGACACGCAGCTCTATTTCTCCTTTTCATCCTCTTCAGGTGAGGCTGTTAACGTGCTAAACTGTTGCCTGGCCGCGATAATGGACTGGATGGGAGCTAACAGACTGAAGCTCAATCCAGACAAGACTGAGACGCTGTTGGTGAGTGCCTTCTCTGCCCAGATGGTGGATGTTCATCCTGTTCTTGATGGGGTTACACTCCCCTTGAAGGAACAGGTTCGTAGCTTGGGAGTTCTTTTCGATCCTTCCTTGTCTCTTGAGGCCCAGGTGGCCTCGGTGGCACGGAATGCTTTTTACCATCTTCGCTTGGTAGCCCAGCTAAGTCCCTACCTGGACAGTGACGACCTCACCTCAGTTGTTCATGCTCTGGTAACTTCTAGATTGGACTACTGCAATGCGCTCTACGTTGGGCTGCCCTTGAAGACTGTTCGGAAACTACAGCTAGTCCAGAATGCAGCGGCCAGATTGCTGACACGGACCAGAAGGTCCGCTCATATAACACCCGTTCTGGCCCATCTGCACTGGCTTCCTATTTGTTTCAAAGTGCTGGTTTTGACCTATAAAGCCCTACACGGCATGGGACCGCAATACCTGGTGGAACGCCTCTCCCAATATGAACCTACCCGTACACTGCGCTCAACATCTAAGGCCCTCCTCCGAGTGCCATCCCATCGAGAAGCTCAGAGGGTGGTGACTAGAACTAGGGCCTTTTCAGTGGTGGCCCCTGAACTGTGGAACAGTCTCCCCGATGAGGTGCACCTGGCGCCGACGCTACTATCTTTTCGGTGCCAGGTGAAAGCCTTTTTATACTCCCAGGCATTTTAAAGTGTATTTTAACAGTATTTCACTATTATTTTGTATTTTGGACGTTGTTTGGTTCTTTTATTGTTTGTTTGTTTTTGTTTCTTGATTTATTGTATTTATTGTATTTATACACTGTGCTTGTTTTATCTTTTTGTACACGGCCCAGAGAGCCTTCGGGCTTAGGGCGGTATATAAATTAAATTAAATAAATAAAATAAATAAATTTTCTAATGATAATTGTCAATGTTACTATCATATTCCTCTAATATACATTTCCACTCTTGTGCTGATCTGCAGAGGAGTGGGGTTGAGGGGTTCACCCATCACAGAGCTGGACTGAGAAGACAGAAATCACTCCTAGTTCAGCGCTGAGAAATTTTAGGATTGTATTATGTGGATTATGACAAATCCCACATCCTGAGCCAAAGCAAGGTCATTTTCCTCATTCTCAGTGCTATTTCTGGAGATGCCAAGGAAACAGGAAGAAATGTTCCTTCTTGTTTCTGGAGCATTTTGGCATTCTACCAATGGCAGTGTGGAAGAGGAGGGAATCTTTGCTTTGACTCAGAAGACCCTATACAACTCCCATTTCAACTCAGGCAAGCCCAGAAACCCACACACCCCTGAGCCATCCTGGTTTTGCTCAGGAGCTACTGAATCCACTGCAACCTCCCCCTCAAATATTCATTAATCTGTGTAGAAATCTAATCCACTTTACTTTAATCTGGTCTAAATGGGGCTGCTTTTAAAAACCATTGAGAAACACCAGTTAGTACAGAATATTTTATTTATGTACTTATTTTCTACGCCATGCTCCACCTTATAGTGTACAAAAATAAAACATGTATAAACTTAATAAAAATATACCATATTAAAATTACAACATAAAAAAGCAAGAACATAAAACAATAGGGAAAACTCATCAAATTCATCCAATCTATGTGACCTTCCAACAATGCAAGAGCTTGGCAGATATTGTCAAACTGTGGGATGAGCACAATAGCTAGTTAAACAGCACTATCACAGAAGAGGGAATTAAACTTGCTATTAAAAACCTAAAAACTAGGAAAGCCCATGAACTGGACAGATTTCACAGTCAGTTTTATAAAACATTTTGTGATTTATTAACTCCTCATCTCTATAGATTATTTAATTATAGAGCCACCAGAATGGCTGTATACTATAGTCAGTATGGATTCTTTGCATTCTGCATTGTTAAATTGAAAATGCCTCCCATGCCATTCTGATGCTTCCCATAAGCTCATTTCAAAACAAAATCTTACATACCTTTTATTGTCCTGAACTCAGAAACACTTTCTTAACAACCCCCCAAATTTATAGTCCTGAACCCAGAAACGCTTGCTTAACAACCCCCCAAATTTTCATGGCAACAGTCAGAGAGAATCCAGAGTTCAAAGTGTAAAAAGAGAGAGAGAAAAACCAGACCCCCTTTTGGACTTTTTTCTCATAATCTGTTGAAATATATTAAACATCAGCCATATTCACAGAGCACCTGTAATCCTATTACTGACCTTTCCCCATACTCTGACCTTCATCTTCTGCAGTTTAAAAGTTAAAAAAATGCCTGGCTGATTTTTAATTAATTTAATACATTTTACATTGAAGTCTATTATAACATCAGACATGTTCAGTAAGAACCAACTGTCAGTGTTCTAAAAGCCAGACTCACAGCTGCTTGGCTTGGCTAATCAGCGAGCCACACCCACTCCAGACATTGATTTTAATTGAGACAGTAATGACTTTCCACAAAGAATTCTGGGAAATGTAGTTTGTAAAGGGTGCCGAGAGGGGCTCCTGTTCCACTGACAGAGCTCCAGTGGCCAGAGTGGTTTAATAGTCAGCAGCTCTGACTGAAGCTCTGTGAGGGGAACAGGCCCTCTCCTAGCAACTCTCAGCACCCTTCACTAACTACACTTCCCAGGATTCTCTGGGAGAAACCATGACTATCTAAAATGAAATAAAGGTCCAGTGTGGATGTGCCCAGTGACAGCTTTGGTTTAAATTTGGGTGGGAGGTTGCATGTGCCTGCTGTAGAATAAAAAGGTGGGGAAAAGCCTGAAAAACAATGATACTGTTCCCAATGTTTTCCTTTTGGAAAGGAAAGGGGCTTCCCCTCTGCCCAGTGCCCACCCACCCACTGCCCTCCTCCCCTCCCCATCCCCATCCTGCTCCTCCCCCAGGTTAGTTTCTCCAGTTTGATATACAAAAGGCTGTCTTCACCATCATATGACATTGACCAATAACAAGGCTTTTAAATTCATACAAATAAATTTGACACAGATTTCTTAGATGAATTTTCTTGTTTAGATTTTCTGTAGAAACAATAGTAACACATAAAACAAGCAAAGTAAGAAGAACACCAACAACCATCTTTGCAGATGGCAGGTGTTGCCACCACTCCCCATATGCTCAGAAGCACATGTTACCAAATGCTTCCAAGTTACACAGGAAGTGGATTAGACTGTGAAAGACAACCCAAATTGTGTTTGCATTTTAACACATTTGTAGGGTAGTCCAATATCTCAGAGAGGAGGTCAGGTCTCCTGCTCCCCTGGTGCGTTCACTATAGCTGCCCCCCCAAAAAAGTTTTATTTTGATATATTTTTCCATGACTATTATAATATATTAATTGAGGGTATACAGTATACAGTGAGTGGCTCATAAATAAGCCAGCTGAATGGACAATGGTGTAAGTACTGGTTACAAAAGCATTGGTTGCTGCTTTGCCAAGGTCTGCTTCAACCTGGAACCAATGTAAACATTCTCCTTAAGTTGATTGGATTGGATTGGCTGTCCCAAACTGTTTGGAGATGGTGAGGACAATGGGGGTAGGTCAATACGTGTGAGAGGAGTGATACAGGGTGCTGCCCTTTCAATACTGGTTTATTTCTGTTGTTAAAATGAAATATATGCTGATCATCAAGACACTGCATCTGGATTACTCTCTGGAATCCAAAAATCAAATCTGGTTTTCATGGATAATCTCAAACCAAATGTCGTCTGCCAAGTCACCATTAGAAGCTTGGCATATTTTTCAAATGTTGTGAGGATGGTTAAAGCCCCACCCCAAGTGTGTTAGTAAAATAGGTCCTTCTGGAACAAATTTCACATTTTCTGCTCAGTTCCATCTTTCCAGATAAGAGGTTCCTCAACATTAAATTATTTGCCAACTGTATTTGAAAATAACTAAAGAAACAATGCTTGGCATAAAACTCACCCAACTGTGATCATTTTTTATATATATCAAGCACATATGTTAGTTATTCCTTTATGTTCACTACAGGAGTGGCAACAATGTTTTCTAATCAGGTGTGCTAAACTCTTGGTAATATGATCCCAGGATGCCAAAGCAGGCTTGAGAAAACCTTCCATCCCATGTGGTATGTCACTAATAGCTGATGAATAATTTGTTGACTGTTATGCTTATATACGTATCTACATACATTTTTAAAAATAAAGTATAGGTAAAAATCAGCTACATGTACTATGACAATTGCCACAGGAAAGTTGAAAGCAAGGCTTGACTTGTACATCATCAACCCATCAAACCCTAAAGCACCTAGAGGGAAAATTGAATCTTACAGGGAAAGGTATTTCAATATGTTTTAAGAGAGCTGGATATTTTCCTGTTATTTTGATGTAATCTAGAGATGTTTGTCAACTTTTTCTTTTCCTTGAAAATTACTGTTCATTTGATTGGGTTATATGTATTTGATGAATCTGTGATGGAAATGGGCTGTATTCAACTCGGATATTCATGTGTGATGGAATAAAATTCAGTGCTAGATCACTGCTCCTTTTCCATGAATATGATAACCTACAACATGTTCTTTTTCTAGTTCATAAAAAAGAAAGGATGTCATGTGAACTCATGCTTTCAACATTCACACATGTAATCAATGATCTGTAGGGTTAGCTGGCTATACTAGATCTGTGTTGCATGCCACAGGAACATAAATCCACTCTGATCAGTAACACTCACTGAACTCTCAGAGATATGCTTTTGGACTAACAGTAACCCTTCTGGCCTGTAAAATTCATCAGGTGAGTTTGTGTCATGGTCATGCATGCACTTAACTATTTAACTGTAGCAGTCTACATTCAAAATACTTTGCTCCCTTAGATTTTGACCTTATCTAAGCATATATATAGTCTGTGTTGCATCCCTCAGTGGCTGAGAGTTGAGGACTCCAAACAGTCAGAGCATATCATAGATTGCAATTTCAATCCCTGGCAGTTCCAATTAATAACATATGATAAGGTAGTAGGTCAGTAACATAGAAGCTCTATACCAGTGACAGCAGAGGCCTAATGCCAGTCAGAGTAGATCAGGTGTACCCAAGTCAGTGCCCTCTAGATGTTTTAGACCCATTTCCTATTACCTCCAGTCAACATGGTCTGTGGTCAGGGATGATGGGAGTTTCAGTGCTTAACATATGACCTTACCGCCATGGGTGACCCTGCTAAGAGTACATGACTCCTGACAGCATGACTCTTATGATTCATTGGGCATACAAGCCCACTCACCACTGCAAGGTGATGATCCAGCGAGGGGGAAAACCTGTAAGCCTGATTCAAGCCGTAGGTAATAGAAGAATAAATTCACTAATAGGCAAAAAACCTTGCGGTTTAAGAATGTACCTATAGCCCACAAATATTTCTACCAAACTTTAAAAAGCATGGAAATTGGGTAGCTATAGTGAATGCACCAGGGGAGCAGGAGTCCTGAACTCCTCTCTGAGATATTGGACTGCCCTACAAAGTTGTCAAAATGCAAACACAATTTGGGTTGGTCTTTCACAGTCCAATCCACTTGCTGTGTAGCTTGGAAGAATTTGGAAACATGTGCCTCAGAGTGGTGGCAACACGTGCCATCTCCAAAGATGGAGTCTTATATTTTTGTATGTTTGTTGGTGTTCTTCTTACTTTGCTTCTTTCCTGTGTTACTAATGTTTCTACAGAGAATCTAAACTAGAAAATTTTATTTTCCTCATTATTTATCCTAGAAATCTGTGTCAAATTTATTTTTATTAATTTCAAAGCCTTTTTACTGGTCAATGTCATATGATGGTGAAGATAGCCTTTTTTGTTTCAAACTGGAGGGTATGGTCTATTTCTATTTTGGGTGCATTAACAGTGGGACCTGATACTGCAGTTTAATGTAAAATCAGACTGATTACAATATGCTGGTACTTTAGCAATGACTCTAGTTGTTGGAAAAAAGAGGATGCATATTTTCAGCCTGCTATGTTTAAACCACTTTATTTAAGGCAAGGTGTTCACGATCAATTAAAAGCATAGAGCACACCTAGAATTTTACTAGAATATATTTCACCTCCCACTGTTTTATCTTGTGTAAATTGAGACACTTCGGAGGTCCACTGGAGACTATTTTGCAGAAGTCAGTGCCATTATTCCACAATTATGTTTGGAGTTTTTTTAGTATAAATTTTGCAAAGTGTTGCTGTACTTCACATATTCATAGAAACAAAAGCAAAAGAAAATGATTTCCTATAGAAAACTTCACTAAAGTTGCAAAGGAAATCAGACATATTTAAAGTGACCATCTGAACGATATCAACTGTCTTAATAATGTTGCTTCCTCCCGGCTAAAACAAGATCAGCACAGGACATATCTTCTTTCTATTATTTGGGCTGATTCCAGGTGTTGCCACCACTCACTATATGCTCAGAGGCACATGTTACCAAATTCTTCCAAGCTTCACAGCAAGTGGATTGGACTGTGAAAGACCAACCCAAATTGTGTTTGCATTTTGACAACTTTGTAGGGCAGTCCAATATCTCAGAGAGGAGTTCAGGTCTCCTGCTCCCCTGGTGCATTCACTATAGCTGCCCAATTTCCCTGCTTTTTAAAGTTTGGTAGAAATATCTGTGGGCTATAGGTACATTCTTAAACCGCAAGGTTTTTTGCCTATTAGTGAATTTTCCTGCTTTTTAATCTGGGAGGTAAGAAATGGGATCCTGTGCAAGTTTGCTGAGAATGGATTGATCATTTGCATGCTTATTGAGTTAAGTGGGATTTACACACACACACCAGGCAATCATGCTTAGGATAGGTGAAACTGACCACAGGGAATGGGGAAGGGAGGAGGGGGAGGGGGGAGGGGTGGAAAGGCAGAGGGGAGGACTGGGATAGGAGATGGCGGGAGGGGGAGGGGAGAAGGACAGATGTGGTCGTTTACATGTTTATTGAGTTCAGTGGGATTTACTCCCATGCAATCATACTTAGGATAGGTAAAACTGTGTCCTTACTGAGCATGCCCCGTGTTATAATAGGCTTCCAGCCAAAAATTCTTAAATTAATTAAAAATCAACCAGACATGTTTTTAACTTTTAAACTGCAGTAGGTGAAGGTCAGAGTATGGGGCAAGGTCAGTATTAGGATTACAGGTACTCTGTGAACATGGCTGATTTTTAATGAATTTCAACAGATTATGAGAACTCGCAGAAAAAAGTCCAAAAGGGCTCTGAGTTTTTTCCTCTCTTTTTAGACTTTGAACTCCCGAATCTCTGACTGTTTTGTGTATCGCCATGAAAATTGACAGGGTTGTTAAGCAAGCATTTCTGAGTTTAGAACTATAAGTTTTGTAAGGTTTTGTTTTGAAATGAGCTTATGGGAAGCCTCAGAATGGCATGGGGGGATATTTTCCATTTAATATTGCGGAATGTGAAAAATCCCCGCTGACTATAGCATACAGCCACTCTTGTGGCTGTATAAATTCCCTTATATATTTTAATTCATCACTTTAAATGCTGGAAATTTCCTTTGAAATCCATTTCTTCAACAATAGCTACTTTAGAGTCAACAGTAGACTGTCCTTTTTGGTTTAAATCTTTTACCACAGATATCTGAATATAGTTTGATTGCAGTAGTCCAGGTACTGATGATTTCAATATTAGATTCCTCCAATGCACTCTATGTAGGGCTGTTGTGTTTGTTCTGGAAACTGCATTTAGTGCAGAAAGCTACAGCATGATTGCTGACAGGAATGAGACTATGTCAGCATATGATACCCCTCCTCATAGAACTTGCTCTGCACTGACTGCCAATTTGTTAGCAGGCTAAATACAAAGTGTTTTATATTAGCATAGTGAGCTCTCACCAGTTTGGGTTCCATTTAGCCCATATGTACCCACTTGACTGCTTCAGTTTGTGCAACTGCCACATTTACAGCTGCAACATTATTTTCATTTTACTCTTGCAAGAAATCGATCCCTTAGTGTGACAGCATCTGCTCTTTAGAACCCCCTGCCCATTAATATTAGGCACATAGTTTTGCTATAGTGTTTTTTGTGCCTATAAACTTTTTTGTTTCAGAAAGCCTTCCTGACCACATAATTCTAACATTTTATTTCGCTACGTATAATGATTTTTAAGATTCTGATTTTATTTATATTTAAAAAAAATTATGTTAACTTTTTAACATTTGCTTTTAATTGTTATTTTAATGAATATTTTGCATTGTCCTTTGTAAACAGCTTATAGGGTTTTTTATCAAATAAGCGGTATACACATTTTGTTAAATGGAAATAGAATGAAGAAGGTGTAAGACTGCAGTAACATTCACATATTCACATGCATATATTTATATGGATAATTCACTAATAGGCAGAAAACCTTGAGGTTTAAGAACGTACCTATAGCCCACAAATATTTCTGTCAAACTGTAGAAAGCTGGAAAATTGGGCAGCTATAATGAATGTACCAGGGGAGCAGGAGACCTGACCTCTCTGATATATTGTACTGCACTACAAATTTGTAAAAGTGCAAACAAAGTTTGGCTTAGTCTTTCCAGTACAATTCACTTCCTGTGTAGCTTGGAAGAATTTGGTGACAACACCTGCTATCTCCAAAGATAGAGAATTACATTTTTGTATGTTTCTTGGTGTTCTTCTTACTTGGCTTCGTTTCTGTGCTACTACGATTTCTACAGAGAATATAACTGTATTACTGTACAGTTACTGTAAACCGCCCAGAGAGCTTCTGCTATGGGGCGGTATACAAGTATAATAAAATAAATAAATATAACCTAGAAAATTATATTTCTCTCATTATTCATCCTAGAAATCTGTGTCAAATTTATTTGTATTAATTTCAAAGTCTTTTTATTGGTCAATGTCATATGATGGTGAGGACAGCTTTTTGTGTTTCAAACTGGAGGTTAGGCTCTATTTCTATTTGGGGGCATTAACAGTTGTGGTGTAGTGGTTAAGGTGTTGGACTACAACCTGGGAGACCAGGGTTCGAATGCCCTCATAGGCATGAAGCTCACTGGGTGACCTTGGGCTAGTTGCTGCCTCTCAGCCTCAGAGAAAGGCAATGGTAAACCCCCTCTGAATCCCGCTTTCCATGAAAACCCTATTCATAGGGTTGCCATAAGTCGGAATCGACTTGAACACAGTCCATTCCCATTTTCAACAGTTGAATCTGAAACAGCAGTTTGATGTGAAATCAGACTGATTACAATATGTTACTACTTAAGCAATAATTCTAGCTGGTGGACAAAACAAACTTGGCCTGCCCATAATGCATCTTTTCAGCCTGCTATGCTTAAACTACTGCGCTTAAGGAAAGGTGGGCATGGTCAATTAAAAACACAGAGCACAGTAAGAATTTTGCTAGAATATATTTCACCTCCCACTTTTTAATCTTGTGGAACTGAGACACTCGTCATGTTCATTGGAAATTATTTTGCAGAACAGTCAGTGCCATTCTTCTACAATTGTTTTTGGAGCTTTTTTTTAGCGTTGGAAGTGTTGCTGTACTTCACATATTCACAGAAAAAGAAGCAAAAGCAAATGATTTACTATAGGAAACTTCACTAAAATTGCAAAGTAAATCAAACATATTTAAAGTGACCTATCAACTGTTTTAATATTGTTGCTTCTTCCCTGCTAAAACAAGATCAGCACAGCACATGTCTTGTTTCTGTTATTTGGGCTGATTGCAGGTGTTGCCACATACTTCTGAGTGCTCCCACCAAACATCTCCACAACACTAGGCTCCTTTCTTCCTACAATAGCCTTCTGGTGACTGTCCTGGCCTGAGGGCACTTAAACCCTTTTTTCCAGAAGCGAGTTGGCTAGATTAAGTGTTCCCTACCCAGGCTCCATCTTTTAGCTAAGACTTCTATCTTAATTTACAATCAGAGAAATGTTTTTGTGTGATTGTATGCACCAAGCAACTGTGGTTGATGCTTAATGTATCATGCTTAATGACATCACTCGGGCCTACCCCATGATGTCTCTCAGACCCGTCCCATGACATCACTTGGACCTGCCGCATGATATCACTCGATCCCTTGGGCCACCCCCAAAATCTCAGGGTTTGGGACTCTTCTGACCTGGCAACCCTACCCAAGACCCTGCAGGCAGCAGCAGGGATCAGCTTGGACTGGGAACTCCATGAAGTCCCAAGACAAAAGGCCATGTGGGCAACTGCATGGTTTGGGGGGGTTGTGCATAAGCTGTGTACTGGTTTGCTGTAGGAATTCTTCCTGATGGTTTTAGTATTGCCCTTTAAAAGGCTTTCAATTTGTGCTTTTTGCATGCTTGTGGTGATAAGGACTGTATAATGATTTCTAAGGAATGATGCTGATAGGTATTTGCACTGCTGTACTATGCCTGTCAGATTTTGTGCATGTGCAACTGATGGTAAATTTTGTAGTTCATTCGGCTCGGGGTCCTTGAGTAAATTTGAAGACATTAGCTTGCAGCAAAAAGGTAGGCCTTTATTAAATGTCAAGAGTACGCTTGGTCAGTCTCCCTCTGAGTGAGTGGAGTACAGCAGCATGGTACTACTTGCCTGGAGTTTTTATACACTTCACAGCAAAGAAATTAGCATTAATGAATCAGGAGTGTAAACATCAGTATTACATAGGCATTACAGTATTACATAGGCATTGCATAGACATTTCATAAGCATTGCATGAACATTACACTATCTACATTATGTTCTAGTCAATTTGGCAATGCACAGTACTTTACATCTTAGTACCTTTTCTCTATGAGTTGAGTACTCCAGCTATTGAGCTAACCATATTAGCTAAGCATTTTAGCTATTGTAATTTTTCCTACATTTTGGAGAGTACAGATATGTTCAGTGTCTGTTCAGTGTTATCTTAATTGTTTAGAGTACAGGCTGTTCCAAACAAACCAGCACAGTCAGGGAAGACAGTTCCAAGTTCAAAATGGGTTCTGGCTGGCTACTAAACTTATTAAAATGTTAAACTAAACTATTAAAATGTTATAAACCTTTATAGCTTTATAAAAGAATATATTTGCTTATTGTTTGTATATAAAGAATTTCCGCAACACAACTGTTTGGGGGAACAAGGGAAAATGTGTGTGGGTTTGAGGACTGCTGTGCTATAGTGGCACAAGGCAGGACAATGAAGCTCCAGCACTGAGGTTGTAATCTGCCTTAAATATGTTGGGACCACTATCTTGGGCACTGCCAAGGATGAGGACTGGGTAAGCGGTCTGGATGTGGAACTGTGACTGGGAGCTTCAAGAAAGAAGAGGAAGCCAAAAGAGAGAGTAATTAATTGAAAACTTGCTGCAAAGGAAAGGACTGTTTTTGTACTTGTGTTGTGTGGAAATGCATTTGTACTGACTATGCTTTTGATGATGTATATTTCAATGTCTTATTAACCTGTATCTGTTATTTCTTTATAGGAAAAACGGTTATTCTGTTGTTTGTTTGCAGACCTATGTCAGGGAAGGGAGGAGTGTCATGGGTTTGGGGTTGAGATAGATGATTTCTATGAGTCCCTTTCCTTCCTCTGATTTGGGACCCTGCAACTGGAGGTGGGCTCTGCAGCTGAGAAACCTGCTCTGTTAGTCAGATGAATCTCCTTTGTTAGTCTAACAAAGGCCAGTCAATGGGTTTGTCAAGTGCCCATTAACTGGAGAATTAGCCAGGAAGATCCTATTGTTATTGAAACTCTCCAGGAAAGCCCCCCCCTCCTGGAACCAAAGTGTTGTGAGTTTGGGGGTTTGGGATGGATAATTCCGATGAGTCCCCTTCCAGCCTCTGATTTGGAGACTTGTGCCTGGGGGTGAAAAACTTTCTGCTGGTCAGATGAGTTTCTTTTGTTAATCTAATAGAGTGGCCCGGTGGGTGAATGGGTCTATCAGGTGCCCATCAACTGGTGAATGGGCCAGGGAGATCCTTTTGTCATTGGAACTCTTCAAGAGAGCCTCCCCCCCTCCTGGGGCTAGGAGAGGCTTGTGTTTTTAGTTGTGTCTGAGAAAGGCTGGGAACTGGAGGCAGGCAGAGAGACTGGCTCTCTGCACCATGGCTTTGGGGGTGCCTCGTGTAACCCTGATGGAAAAGCTGGATATTGGACGGGCAATGCCTTGAACCCCTCCAAAGCCATATTTCATAATGACACCATAGACTCTGCTGACCTTCTTTCCAAGGAAACCAAGCCCTGCACAAGCGCAAGGACCCCTGGAGAATTCTCACCACTTGGAAATTGGGGTGACACACAACAATATGATTCCAGGGTCGGTTACAGCAATAAAATGTACAATTATAAAAAGAAATAAGTCCATTATAATTGTTAAAGTCATACAGCTTCTGAATAAAATAGAATAAATTCAGAAAAAGAGGAGGATCCCATAATAAAAAAATATATCTTTTGCTGTCAAAGGTCAGGATAACGAAGAGCAACTTTAACATACTGTGAAAGGTATACAATGAAGATGCCAGGTGCACTTCTTTGGGCATGGGGACTAGGGATGGTGGAGAATTTCACAATATTCAAACGTGAATGTGAACTCTGCAGTTTTTTGGTCATTTGCTAAGCTGGCGGGCCAGTTGTTTTTACTGCAGGCATTACAATACAGATTTTTTTAAAGACAAAATTAATGACATTGTTTTCAAATACAGGACATATTTGATGATGATCTCTTATATTTACATTCATTTCTTTGTTGTCAATCTTGCAGAGTTACTGAAATGTGTGTTGCATTGCACTCTCTTCTATTGAGGTGCTAATGGTAGCCATTAACATTTTTTCATGTTTGTTATCCTGTCACACACACACACACACACACACATATTACATGATAGTGTGTATGAGAGAGGGAGGAGAAAAAGAGAGAGTTATAGTAATGCTTAATACATAAATGAGAAAATAAAGTAATAGAAAAAATTATTCTCTGAGATTCTCAGTCACACTCATATTGCCAAAGAAAACTAAGATTATTCTGAAGTACATGTTTTCTTAAGTTTCATATCTCATCATCAATTCATCATATATTAATATGTTTACACACAGAGACAGACATGTTGCTTATTTATATCAATAAATACATTTAAATGGAATATATATTTAAAATAAAAATATTTCTTTTTTTACATTAAAGGATTATTACAAACAAATGGTATTTTATTTGAAAAATGTGAATGTAACATATGTATTTGTTATAATTTGATTTCATTTCCCTCTTTTATGTGTGTCCAGTCAACTTTCTGTCACTTTCTGCTAAAATATTATCTGTGCAATAATGGAAAAAGTGAGTATTTCCCCCAAGGAAGGTTTTTTTTTTTGCAATAATGTGTCTTTGGATTGAAATGAGCACTTGTGATATCAGCAAACAGAGCAGATTCAATTTAGCAACAGATTATTTTGCAGTCACCACTAATTAGAAATTGTTGTCCAGTACAGGTGGATTTTATAGCGAAACCTGTTTAAATTAATCCATTCATCAGTATTGGCAGATTAACAGTTCTTGGCTTCTTCCTCCTACAGAAACTATGCAAGTACTGAAGAACAAATGAGCAATTTTACTTTCATGTCCACGTTTCTGCTGTGGGACTTCTCAGAACGACGAGAACTACAGATCTTATACTTCTTTCTGTTTCTAGCAATGTACTTAACAACTATAATGGGGAATCTTCTCATCATTGTTGCAGTAGCCCTTGACCATCACCTTCATACACCAATGTACTTTTTCCTAACAAACTTGGCCATGGCGGACATTGGTTCTGTTTCTGTCATCATACCCAAATCTATATACAATTCCATCATGAACAAAAGGTCCATTTCTTATTCTGGGTGTGTGGCTCAAGTCTTTTTCTACAGCTTCTTTGCAGCTTCAGATATTTTCCTTCTAACAGTAATGGCACACGACCGTTATGTTGCCATTTGCAACCCATTACAATATGAGGCAATTATGCACAGAGGAGGCTGTATGCAGATGGCAGTCACTGTGTGGATTAGTGGTCTTCTTACTTCCATGTTACACACTTGTGGCACTTTTGCAAACACCTTCTGTTCTAATGCTGTCAGTCAGTTCTTCTGTGAAATCCCAAAGTTACTGAAGCTCTCCTGCTCTGAAATTTATTTAGTTGAAGTTGGCCTTCTTCTGCTGGCCTGTATTATAGCATTGGGGTGCTTTATTTTCATCATTGTAACATACATGCAGATCTTTTCTGCAGTGCTCGGAATTCCTTCAGTGCATGGTCAGAAAAAAGCCCTCTCCACTTGCCTTCCTCACCTCACTGTAGTCTCTGTGCTTATATTCAGTGTACTCTTTGCCTATGCAAAGCCTTCCAGTAATGATTCTTCTGGTCTGGACATAGTCTTTACTATGATATATACCATAATTCCTCCCATGTTGAATCCATTCATTTACAGCATGAGAAACAAAGAGATCAAGACTGCTTTGTGGAAGCTCTTAGATTTGGGACATTCCTCTAAAGCTATGTTTAGAGGTAAATAAAAATGGGATTGTATGCTGTTATGTGTGTGAATGGTTGACCCTGCAATTGTTAACCTTGTATTAGAACCATTGGTAGAGCAACTGCAGAAGATTCCTGATTGTGAGGAAGATTCAGGATGCAGCCTCACATCAGCCATGGGAATAAAAGAGCCAATAATGATTTGTGGGTGAAAACAGGCCACATCTTTATTTGATTACAACAAGTAAGTGGGGTGGATTGGCATCAGGTTGAGGATCTGCTTTCATTCCAACAGCCCTTGCTGAAGGAGTGTTTGTCCCCCAAATAGCAACTCGGGGAGCCACCCTTGGGTATTGCTCTGTGTTAGACCCCAGTAGGGCACAAGCCAATGCCCTTTTGATCCCACTGCACAAAGAGTGCTGGAGGTGAGTGAGTGCTGGATGAGACCTGAGCTAAAGACGTGATGCATGGGTATCCCACAAGAACCCTTATGGTGGCCCCTTTTGTGTCTGATCCTGTCCAATGCCATTTTTATCTTAAGTTGTAACAGAAGCAATCCACGCATAACAGCTAAAGAAGTAACCATTGAGGAATTTGATTCGGTGAACAATTCATATGTGATCCTGTCAGTCAGCAACCCTTCTAAGAAAACTCAGTGACGCACAAAATCAAAGGGTGGGTGGTGGGGGTAGTAGCTGGTGCATGAAAAAAGAGGCCAGCAGCAGCAGGGCTGAAGCCTTTAAAGGCTTTGGTCTGTCCCACCTCTATCAGTGAGTTCTTGTGGGATTGCCTAGGACCATAGGTGGTCCCCTGAGAACTGGAATGTCAGTGGGAAGATGATCTCTTGCCTGTTGTTGTCTGGGATAACAAGCTGCCCAACAACTATGCCCCATGATTACAGCATGGGGCTAGCATTTCAATCCCCAACATCTTTAGGTAGGAAAATACCCTGTCTGAAACTATGGAGAGCCACTGCCAGTCAGTGCTGGCAATAATGAGCTAATTGGACCAATGGTATGAACCAGCATAAAATAGCTCCAGGTTCCATATTCCTAAATCTCTCTCACAGATTGCTCTTTGATTCCTCTACTTACTCAGTTTTGCCTCTTTCTCTTCCTCCTTTTCACAAACACAGCCTATAGCAATGTTTTTAGACCAGGATGGCATATTTCCAGTTTCTGAGTATCCCTGTGTACAGATTGGATACTGGTGCAAAATAAAGAAATAAATATATTAATTGATGGACCAAAGTGGAGCAAGAGAAAGAAAAAGTGTCCTAACCCTATCTTTTTAAAGAAGCCTTCATCTGGCGACTGGCCTAAAAGAATGAAAGAAGCGATTTAAAACAGGCCTTTTTGCAACCTTCATATTTTTACTGGTATCAACATCCCTGTGGCATATATTGAGCCTTCCCAATTACATTCTGCAGAAGACGTAGGGTCCACTGACACTTGTGGTGATCTCTTCCACCTACCCCTGTCTTTTTGGATTAAGGGTGCTGAGTGCTATGGATAGAAAACGGCCATTTTGACATTTCCTCAATATCAGTCACGGTATTTAGTGCAACACCAACTCAGACTGTAGGTGAGAGGCATGAGAGTAGATATGGTCTATCAGAGTTCATTCTCCATTACAGAAAAAGTCTTCCTTCAGAAAATGGAAGTCTTGTCCAAATGAAGAAAATAAAAAAGAACACAAACTCTGGCAAAAGAAATGCAAGAAGACAATAAGGGATGCTAAAAAAGAATTTGAGGAGTACATTGCTAAGAACATAAAAACCAACAAAAAAAATTCTATAAATACATTCAAAGCAGGAGACCATCTAGGGAGGCGATTGGACCCTTGGATGATAAGGGAGTCAAAGTTGCACTAAAGAACGATAAGGAGATTGCAGAGAAGCTAAATGAATTCTTTGCATCTGTCTTCACAGTGGAAGATATAGGGCAGATTCCTGAACCTGAACTCGCATTTGCAGGAAGGGATTCTGAGGAACTGAGACAAATAGTGGTAACGAGAGAGGAAGTTCTAGGCTTAATGGACAATATAAAAACTGACAAATCACCAGGCCTGGATGGCATCCACCCAAGAGTTCTCAAAGAACTCAAAGGTGAAATTGCTGATCTGCTAACTAAAATATGTAACTTGTCCCTCGGGTCTGCCTCTGTGCCTGAGGACTGGAAAGTGGCAAATGTAATGCCAATATTCAAAAAGGGATCCGGAGGGGATCCCGGAAATTACAGGCCAGTTAGCTTAACTTCTGTCCCTGGAAAACTGGTAGAAAGTATTATTAAAGCTAGATTAACTAAGCACATAGAAGAACAAGCCTTGCTGAAGCAGAGCCAGCATGGCTTCTGCAAGGGAAAGTCCTGTCTCAGTAACCTATTAGAATTCTTTGAGAGTGTCAACAAGCATATAGATAGAGGTGATCCGGTGGACATAGTGTACTTAGACTTTCAAAAAGCGTTTGACAACGTACCTCACCAAAGTCTTCTGAGGAAGCTTAGCAGTCATGGAATAAGAGGAGAGGTCATCTTGTGGATAAGGACTTGGGTAAGAAGCAGAAAGTAGAGAGTAGGAATAAACGGACAGTTCTCCCAAAGGAGGGCTGTAGAAAGTGGAGTCCTCCAAGGATCAGTATTGGGACCTGTACTTTTCAACTTGTTCATTAATGACCTAGAATTAGGAGTGAGCAGTGAAGTGGCCAAGTTTGCTGATGACACTAAATTGTTCAGGGTTGTTAAAACAAAAAGGGATTGTGAAGAGCTCCAAAAAGACCTCTCCAAACTGAGTGAATGGGTGGAAAAATGACAAATGCAATTCAATATAAACAAGTGTAAAATTATGCATATTGGAGCAAAAAATCTTAATTTCACATATACGCTCATGGGGTCTGAACCGGCGGTGACTAACCAGGAGAGAGACCTCGGGGTTGTAGTGGACAGCACGATGAAAATGTCAACCCAGTGTGCGGCAGCTGTGAAAAAGGCAAATTCCATGCTAGGGATAATTAGGAAAGGTATTGAAAATAAAACAGCCGATATCATAATGCCGTTGTATAAACCTATGGTGCGGCCACATTTGGAATACTGTGTACAGTTCTGGTCGCCTCATCTCAAAAAGGATATTCTAGAGTTGGAAAAGGTTCAGAAGAGGGCAACCAGAATGATCAAGGGAATGGAGCGACTCCCTTACGAGGAAAGCTGAGGGGTGCTCAGCTGGGAAACATCAGGTTGAAAAAGTGGCATCTCTGGCATGGGCAAGGGATGTGGGTCTAATGGAGCAGTCTCTGACAGGGCAGTCTCTGACAGTTCAGGTTGTGCTCCAGTAGGGGGGGCAAGATTGGGAGGAGTTGAATGGTCAGGGCCATGGGTCTGGGCACACTGTGAGCTCTCCTCACTGCTTGACCCCTCCCTCAGCTTGTTGCCTCAGTCCTCAAAGTTGGTGTCACCCTCATCAATGCCCTCCCAACCTGGGTCACAACAATAGGAAGTGGTGTGGACTGTGAAAGACCAACCCCAATTGTGTTTGCATTTTTACAAATTTGTATGCAATAAAATATTTCAGAGAGTAGGCCAGGCCTCCTGTTCCCCTGGTGCATTCATTATAGGTGCCCAATTCCCCTGCTTCCTAAAGCTTGATTAGAAATGTCTGTTGGCTATAGGTATGTTCTTACATTGCAAGGTTTTGGGTGGTTTTTTTTTTTTTTTACCTATTAGTGAATTTCTCTGCTTTTTAATCCGGGAGGTAAGAAACTGAATCCTATTTAAATTTGCTGAGAATGGATTGATCATTTGCATGCTTATTGAGTTCAGTTGGATTCACTGTCATGCAATCATGCTTAGGATAGGTGAAACTGTCCATGGGGGGAAGGGGGAGGGAGGGAGGGGGCAGGGGAGGAGAAAGAAGAATGAATGGAAGGGAGAAGAATGAAGGAGGAAGGAAGAGAAAAGAGGAAGGCAAGAGGGAGAAGGAGAGAGGGGGAAGGGAAAAGGCAGGTCTGATCATTTACATGCGTATGAGTTCAATGGGATTTACTCCCATGCAGTCATACTTGGAACAGGTAAAATAGGAGGAGGAGGGGGTAGGGGTCAGGAGACAGAAGGAGGAAGGGAGGGGAGGTGGGGGAGGGGATTGAAAGGGGAGGAGGAGGGGTGAAGGAAGGGGAAAGGGTAAAAGGGAAGGGAGGAGGAAGAGGGTAGAGCAGGTTTGATCATTTGCATGCTTTTTGAGTTCAGTGGGATTTACTCCTGTGCAATCATGTTTAGAATAGGTTAAACTGACCTGGGGGAGGGGCAGGTATGGGGGAGGAGAGGGAAGAGGAGAGAAGAGTATGAAGGTAGGGGTAGAGAGGAAGGTGGAGGGGAGAGGGAGGTGGAGGAAATTGGTTGGGAGTAGGGTTGCCAGGTCCATGGCCTGAGACTGATCCCGTATCTTTAGGAGAAGAGAAAGTCACCCAAGTGCAGGTGTTCTTGAAACTCTGTAATGGGAAAAACCACAAGGTGGAATTGTGTTGGCATTTTGACCAATTTGTAGGGCAGTCCAATATCTCAGAGAGGAGGTCAGGTCTCCTGCTCCCCTCGTTCATTCACTATAGCTGCCCAATTTCCCTGCTTTTTAAAGTTTGATAGAAATATCTGTGGGCTATAGGTACATCCTTAAACCTCAATGTTTTTTGCCTACTAGTGAATATACCCAGTTGATCACTGCGGCTCTGCAGGTGAGGGCCTTCTGCAGATACCATCTTATCAGGAGGTCCATTCTGCACAATATAGGAAATGGATCTTTATTGTGGCCACACTTACCCTGTGGAATTCCCTCCCCTTAAATATTAGGCAGGAGCCATCTCTGTTATCTTTTTGGTGCCTTTTGAAGACTTTCCTCTTTCAACAAGCCTTTTGAGACCTATCCCAGTCTGTGTCTGTGTTAGAAATGCTTTTTCATATTTTTAACAATATGTTTTAACCCTTTTTAATGATGTTTTTAAAGCCTTTTAAAAATGTTTTATCGTTGTTTTGTTTTTAATGTATTTTAAGGTCTGTTTTTATGATGCTTTAGGGTGTTTTTACCATTTTTGTTTGCCTCCCTGGGCTCCTGCTGGGACGAAGGGGGGAATATAAATAAATAAAATAAATAAATAATAAATAAATAATGATAATTGTTAAATCATCCTGCAATGTTGTGTTTTTTCAAACAAGACATCTCAGAGCATTCTAAATCTTCATCCTCTTGCAGGGGAAACATGATGAAGATGAGAGAGACTGACCCATGCAACCCACGCTGGCCCCGCCCCACTTTCACTTCTGTTGTCCTCAACTCATCATAGGCTGTTTCTCTCTGTCTCTGTGCTAAATGTGTTTGTGTGAATAAAAATACAAGGTGGCACTTGTGGTGGTAATGATGATGCTGGAGTGCTGCTGACAAACTCATTCAAGAATAGTGAATAGTGAAAGGGAGGGGAATAATTAAGCAGCACATTGGGTAGTCCAAGGCAAGATTATTTGTTTTTAATGTTTTTAGCTACTATAAACCGCCCAGAGAGCTTCGGCTATGGGGTGGTATGTATGTGTGTGTATATATATATAGATAGATAGATAGATAGATAGATAGATAGATAGATAGATAGATAGATAGATAGATAGATAGATAAATAAATAAATAAATAAGAGACAGACTCAGGTGGTTATCTGCCTCATTGATATGTAAATAGGGAAATATATGGAATACTTTGATGATTTACTAAGCATTTAAGTTAAAAATTACACTTTTTGCTACAAAAACAAAAAGAAAAACAAACCCAGATCGAATCACACAAACTCCAGAATAGAAGCAGATTGAATCGGCAAGTGCCAAAGCAAGCAGGAACAAAAGAAGGCACCAGCCTAATTAGGGTAGTAATGCAACAAAGCCAAAAGCCTCCAAACCCTAATTGGGGTGGGGGCCCTTACTCAGGG
>NW_026902532.1:0-18574 GCF_030035675.1 Rhineura floridana | reverse complement strand
GATTCTGCTAAGGAGCTTTAATTCCCTTCAGAGCCCAACCCTGAACATCACCCATCTCAGGGACTGGGCCGCAGAAGCTCCCTCAAGTTGCAGGGAGAGAGCGAGGCAGGAAGAGGGGCAAGCACACCAGATCCACATCCACACATGCATGCGGCCCCGCAGCCCATTTTACAAAGAGTGCCCTTCTCTGTGAGGATTCAGTTTGAAGGACCATCTGGCCGGGGAAGGGAGGGCCGTGGGGGGGCTTGAAGTTGCCCATCACCAAGTAGCCCCTGGAGAAGAGACCAAATAGGCACATAACAGCTCACTGCCTTCCCCACTCTGTGGAGGAGACGTCTTGCGTTTCCAGCTAACCACTAGTTATCATGTCCAAATTTGCATCCACACATATAAATCAGCATATGCAACTGTTATGCCACTCCGTGCCCTCTTTTTTGGTGATGTATAAGCAGCCCGCCCTAACAAACACACATCTGCTAACAGCCTCCGTTAGGATACCAGGCAGGCTGGCCCAGAGTTTCAAGGCAGCATCACGGGGCGAGGCCTCTGGCTTTTGAACAGAACCACCGGAGGTTTCAGCCTCAGAACCCGTTTCAGGAATATAGGAAGCAGCTTCATGCAGAGTCCATCTGGGCCAGTGTTGTCCACACTGACTGGAAGCAACTCTCCAGGATTTCAGACAAGAGGCATGCCCAGGCCTACCTAAAGGTGCCACAGACTATACCCGGGACCTTTGGCAGGCAATATGGGCGCTTTGCCACAGCATACTTTTGCTTTAGCTGCAGAGGTCCGAGAGACAGGGGGTGTGGAGGGGAGGAAAAGGAAGAGCAAATAAAGGCTATACAAAGGGTCTTTGGCAATTGTGTAAAGGAAAAGCAGAACAGCCATGTTGGCCCATAAGGAAAAACAAAAACCTTCAAAGTGCACAGCTGGGTGATGCCTTTATTAAGACCAACCAAAAATCACAGCAATGTGGCAAACATTTTGACCTCTCCAAATCTCTTCAGGAAAGCTGAAAAACTTCCTAACTGTTAGAGCCATACGACAATGGAACCAATGACCTCGAGAGGTAGTGGGCTCTCCGACACTGGAGGCATTCCAGAGTCAGCTAGACAGCCATCTGTCGGGAATGCTTTGATTTGGATTCCTGCATTGAGCAGAGGGTTGGACTTGATGGCCTTATAGGTCCCTTCTGACTCTACTATTCTATGATTCTATGCTGCGCTGCACTGACTAAGAGAACTCAAAGATGGCCATATTTTGGTGATTTTTTTGTTAGATCTAAGAAAGGTATTACCCAGCTATGTATAAAAAGTTATGCCAGTTGAAGTCATATTCATGAAAATAAACCATACGGTTAAGCGTTGGGATTTTATTTTTTCGTTCCAATCACTAATGAAAAGTTTGTCCAATCCTCAATACAATTATCAATCTCCTTTTAAAAATGGCTGACTAGTCCATTTTTAACTTAGGGCACACCCATTACTCTCTACATCATCATCATCATCATCATCATCATCATTATATTTGCAGACCACCCTTCAACCTAAATTCTCCAGCCAGTATGCAAAGAATACAGTAAAATGCATTCGTGGTCCTGTTCACTCTCACTATCTCAGACAAACACTCTCAGCGTGTTGACTCTAAAATATGTTTTAAATTCAGAGTCCTGTGTAGGCTAAAAAGAAACATTTGTTCCACCTCTTGCTGCTCCACTCCTCCCTCTTCAACGTACCAAAGATGGAGAATTACATTTTTCTATGTTTGTTGGTGTTCTTACTTTGCTCCTTTCCTGTGTTACTACTGTTTCTATAGAGAATCTAACCTAGAAAATTATATTTCTCTCATTATTCATCCCAGAAATCTGTGTCAAATTTATTTTAATTAATTTCAAAGCCTTTTTATTAGTCAATGTCCTATGATGGTGAAGACAGCTTTTTGTATTTCAAACTGGAGGTTATGTTCTATTTCTATTTTAGGTGCATTAACAGTTGAATCTGAAACTCCAGTTTGATGTAAAATCAGACTGATTACAATGTGTCGCTACTTAAGCAATGAATCTAGCTGTTGGGGGAAAAAACTTGGCCTGCTCAAGATGTTTTCAGGCTGCTATGCTTAAACCACTCCACCTAGACATTTGCTAGAATATATTTCACCTCCCCCTGTTTTATCTTGTGCAAAGTGAGACACTCCTTATGTCCACTGGAGACTGTTCTGCAGAATAGTACCATTATTCCACAATTGTTTTGGAGTTCTTTTAGTGTATCTTTTGCAAAGTGTTGCTGTACTTCACATATTCACAGAACCCAAAGAAAATGACTGATTATAGGAAACTTCACTAAAATTGCAAAGTAAATCAAGCATATTTAAAGGGACTATCTGAACTATATCAACTGTCTTAATATTGCTTCCTCCCTGCTAAAACAAGATCAGCACAGCACGTCTTGTTTCTATGATTTGAGCTGATTGCAGGTGTTGCAATCTCACCACATGCTCAGAGGCACGTTACCAAATTCTTCCAAGCTACACAGGAAGTGGATTGGACTGTGAAAGACCAACCCAGATTGTGTTTGCATTTTGAAAAAATTTGTAAGGCAGTACAATATCTCAGACAGCAGGTCGGGTCTCCTGCTCCCCTGATGCATTCACTATAGCTGCCCAATTTCCCTGCTTTTTAAAGGTTGGTAGAAATATCTGTTGGCTATACGTACGTTCTTAAACCGCAAGGTGTTTTTTTGCCTATTAGTGAATTTTTCTGCTTTTTAATCTGGGAGGTAAGAAATGGGATCCTTTGCAAGTTTGCTGAGAGTGGATTTGCATGCTTATTGAGTTCAATGGGATTTACTCTCCTGCAATCATGCTTAGGATAGGTGAAACTGACTGGGGGGGGGATAGGGAGGGGAGGAGGAGGGAAGGCAGAGGGAACAGGTGGGAGGGGGAAGGGAGGAGGAGGGCAGGTTTGATCATTTGCATACTTATTGAGTTCAGTGGATTTACTCCCCTGCAGTCATGCTTAGGACAGATGAAACTGATCATGGGGGGGGGGAGGAGTAGAGGGGTGGGGTGGGCTGAAGTGGGCAGGGAGGAAGGAAGAAGGAAGAGTGAAGGGACGAGGAGAGCAGGGAGAAGGAAGGAGGGGAGGGGAGGGGAGGGGAAGGAGAGAGGGGGAGGGGAAAGGCAGGTCTGATCATTTGCAAGCTTACTGAGTTCAATGGGATTTACTCCTGTGCAATCATGCTTAGAATAGGTAAAACTAACCATGGGGGGGGGGCGACAGGAAAGGGAAGGAGAAAGGGAGGGAAAGGAGGGGGTAGGTTTGATCATTTGCATGCTTTTTTAGTTCAACATTTATTTATTTATTTATTTAATGAATAGGATATGAATGAACTGGACTGCCTTCAAGTTGATCCTGACTTATGGCGACCTTACGAAGAGGGTTTTCATGGTAAGCGGTATTCAGAGGGGGTTTCCCATTGCCTTCCTCTGAGGCTGAGAGGCAGTGACTGGCCCGGGGTCACCCAGTGAGCTTCATGGCTGTGTGGGGATTCGAATCCTGATCTCCCAGGTCGTAGTCCAACACCTTAACCACTACACCACACTGGCTCTGCTTAGGATAGATGAAACTGACTTGGGGGAGAGGCGGGGAGGAGATTGGGCGGGCGGCCACTGGGCAGAGGGGACGCTCCTTTCCTTTCCAAAAGGAAAACATTGTGAACAGTATCATTCTTTGTCAGGGTTTCTCCCACCTTTTTATTCTACAGCAGGCACATGTAGTCTCCCATCCAAATTGAAACCAAAGCTGTCCCTGGCCACATCCACACCAGACCTTTATTCCACTTTAGACAGTCATAGTTTTCCCCAAAGAATTCTGGGAAGTGTAGTCTGTGAAGAGGGCTGAGAGTTGCTAGGAGATGCCCTGTTCCCCTCACAGAACTGCAATCCCTAGAAATCTCTGGAAAGAAGGGCTGAGTGTTAAACGATTCTGGCTACTGGAGCTCTGTCAGGGGAAGGGCATCTCCTCACAACTCTCAGCACCCTTCGCAAACTATACTTCGCAGGATTCTTTGGGGGAAGCCATGACTATTTAAAGTGGAAAAAACTGTCTGGCATGGGTGTGACCCCCTGATTAGCCAAGCCAAACAGCTGTCAGTCTGGCTTTTAGAACACTGACAGTTGGCTCTTCTGAGCATGCCTGATGCTATTACAGACTTCAATGTTAAAGTTCTTAAATTAATTAAAAATCAGCCATGCATTTTTTAAACTTTTAAACTGCAGAAGATGGTCAGAGTATGGGGCAAGGTCAGTATTAGGATTACAGGTACTCTGTGAACATGGCTGATTTTTAATTAATTTCAAAAAATTATGAGACCACTGACAGAAAAAAGTTCAACAGGGGCCTAGATTTTTTTCTTTTGTTTTACACTTTGAACTCTTGATTTTCTCTGACTGTTGTGTATATCGCCATGAAAACTTAGGGGGTTGCTAAGCAAGCATTTCTAAGTTCAGGACTATAGGTTTTGTAAGGTTTTGTTTTGAAATGAGCTTATGGGAAGCAGCCAAATGGCATGGGGGGTATTTTCAATTTAACATTGCAGAATGGGAAAAATCCATGCTGGCTATAGTATACAGCCACTCTCCTGGCTGCATAATTTAGGTTCAGAGCCCAGACTGGATTGTGAGGAGCTCCAAAAGGATCTCTCCAAACTGAGGCAATGAGCATTAAAATGACAAATTAATTCAATGTAAGCAAGAGTAAATTGATGCACACTAGGGCAAAATCCCTTAATTTTACATATATGCTAATGGAGTCTGAACTGACGGTGACTGGCCAGGAAAGAGATTTTGGGTTGTGGTGGATAGCTCAAGGAAAATGTCAGCCCAGTGTGCGGCACCGGTGAAAAAGGCAAATTCCATGCTAGGGATCATTAGGAAAGGAACTGAAAATAAAACTGCCAGCATCACAATGCCATTGTACAAATCTATGGTGCGATCACACTTGGAATACTGCATACAGTTCTGGCTGCTGCACCTTAAAAAGGATATCACAGAGTTGGAAAAGGGCAACCAAATGATCAAAGGGATGGAGCAACTCTCCTATGAAGAAAGGTTATGACATTTGGGGCTTTTTAATTTAGGAAAAAAAGTATTATTAGATTTATTAGTTGCTTGATATCCAAAGGTCTCCAAGCAACTTGCAACAATACTAAAAACAAAAACGTAAAGTGAGCAAAGGGGGGCATGACTAGAACTCAGGGGCCATCCAATGAAGCTGAATCTCGGCAGGTTCACGACAGACTAAAGAAAGAACCGGGTTCGTAGTCTGGGAGTCTTTTTAGATCCTTCCCTGTCACTTGAGGCCCAAGTGGCATCGGTGGCACGGAATGCTTTCTACCAGCTTTGGCTGGTAGTCCAGCTACGTCCCTATCTGAGCAGGGAGGACTTAACATCTGTTGTTCATGCTCTGGTAACCTCGCGACTGGATTACTGCAATGCGCTCTACATAGGGGTGCCTTTGAAGACAGTTCGGAAGCTACAGCTTGTCCAAAATGCGGCGGCAAGATTAATAACGGGGACCAGGTGGTCGGAACACATAACACCTGTTCTGGCTCGCTTGCACTGGCTGCCAATATGCTTCCGGGCTAGATTCAAAGTGTTGGTTCTAACCTATAAAGCCCTATATGGCGCGGGACCACAATACTTGTCGGAACGCCTCTCCCGATATGAACCTGCCCGTACGCTACGCTCTACGTCGAAGGCCCTCCTCCAAGTTCCATCTCATAGGGAGGCTTGGAGGGCGGTGACAAGATCTAGGGCCTTCTCAGTGGTGGCCCCCAAATTGTGGAACAGTCTCCCCGAAGAGGTGCGTATGGCGCCGACATTGTTGTCCTTTCGGCACCAGGTTAAGACCTTCCTCTTTGCTATGGCGTTTTAATATGTAACTTGTTTTAGTTTTAAATTTTGTTGTAATTGTTTCTGATTCCTTGTTTTTACATATGTTATGCTGTATTTATTATGAGATTTTGAGATGTTTTTGTATTTTTATATTTTGTTGTACACCGCCCAGAGAGCTAATGCTAGTCGGGCGGTATAAAAATCTAATAAAACAAATAAATAAATAAATTCTTCACGCAGCACATAGTGAAATGATGCAATTCACTCTCACAATGTGTAATAATGGCCATTAACTTGGTTGGCTTTAGAAGATGGTTGGCTATGTGTTGTACTGCCACTGTTGTGGAGGGTGTCCCAATTCCTGGGAGCCATGGGTGGGGAGAGGGGGGGCTGCTGCTGCACTGAGGTCCTGCTTGTGGGCTTCCACATTGGGGCATCTGGTTGGCCACTGTGAGAACAGGAGGGTGGATTTTGTTTTAGCTCTTTGTATGCACCCCAAATGGCTCTGGGGCCAGTCGGGCCAAGAGAACGAGGGGCAGGCTAGGAGAGACTGGCTTGCCTCCCTGACCTGGTGTGTGCTTATGCCAGTTTGAGGAGTGGAAGGGTTTGCCCAGGCCTGTCCCGGCAGGGCTCACAATGCTGGCCTGCAAGATCAACCAAGGGCTGCCCTCCTCACCCTCTCATCCATGCGTATGCCTGCACAAGGAGATGCGGAGAGACATGTCCTCTGGGTTTCTCGCCTGGGGACTCCACAAAGTCTGAGCTAGAACATTTCTGTGAAGCACTGCAAGCATGTTCCATTTGCTCTGGCTTTTAACGGTCAGGAGTCAGTAGGCGAGAAGTTGTTGGGTTGGCTTTTATGTTGGGTGAAATTCATTAGATTGAGTGGGTTAAATTTCTCAACAGAATAACAATAAAGGCAAATGTAACCAAATCTATTGATCAAAAGGACTGAAATAACTACAGCAGCTTACATGCTAACTGAATGTAATTGTGCCAAAATGTCTTGACGTTACCGGTTCTCTGGGTTTTTGTTGATTCCAACACTGGCCTAAGACAGACCATTTTTTCTCTTGAACACTCTCTGTTGAACCAGCGCTTTCTTTCATAGATGTTTCTTACTAGCAGTCTTATTTATAAGCATCTTGCAGAAACGCCTCTCTTTGTGAAGGGATGGATTAGGAACACAGGACCTTTCATAGAATCATAGAATAGTAGAGTTGGAAGGGGCCTATAAGGCCATCAAGTCTAACCCCCTGCTCAATTTATTTATTTATTGTATTTATATACCACCCCATAGCCAAAGCTCTCTGGGCAGTTA
The DNA here is from genome assembly GCF_030035675.1 of Rhineura floridana. Lineage (NCBI taxonomy): Eukaryota > Metazoa > Chordata > Lepidosauria > Squamata > Rhineuridae > Rhineura > Rhineura floridana. Next base: position 11,361 of record NW_026902532.1, on the reverse strand, counting down.
CAGTAACTAAAAACATTAAAAACAGATATACAAACTTAAAACACATCTTTTAAAAACAATTTAAAACACAATTTAAAAGTTTAAAACAATTTATGCAGGAATCCAAATCAAAGCATTCCCGACAGAAGCCTTTGTTGGACTTCTCCCACGTCCAAGAAGTGGAGACTCCAGCAAGCCTCGCCCCTGGGGAAGCTCCCAACTCTCTGGGTACAAGCACCCTCAGGCACCTCTGGCTCCAGGCTGGCCCACTGCGTCTGCCCAGCTGAGAACCTCAGCACTATGTGCCCAGTTGCAGCATAGTACAGGAGAACAGAAAGCCAACTGGCCATTGCACATTTCTTGTCCTGTTCCGGAACGCTGAAGGCCTAAAAGGCTTCAGGTGGTTCTTGGGAGGCCGAGAGCCCAGCTGACGGATCAGCTGCAGCATCCCGTATATACAGGGGCCACTCAAATGCCCCAACGGGAAGCCCATGGGAAGGGCAGGAGAGTGAAAGCCTTCCCCCGCTATATTCTCAAGCAACTGGCATTTGGAGGCACGGGGCCCGTGGTCCTTGACAAAGACAGACAGGCATAAGAATGGCCTTTGGCGGAGTCAGGCCACTGACTGGCACCAGCTTGCCAGCCGTAACTCCTGGGGCCTTTCTGCATGCAAAGCACCATTAAGCGCCACCATTAAGCCACAAACCTCCCTGTGAGAAGTTTCTGCCCACCAAAGTATCCCGGTGCCACAGGCGTGACCATCCATTCATCACAGCCGTACCTCTAACTGACAGCCTTCCTGGCAGAGTGGGTGGGCTTGCATGGACACAGACAGACCCTTTCTCAAATGTCTTCAGTCCAGTGTCATCTGTCTCAGGCCAAAGAGGCATCACAGCCCCTCACAGCAAATGGGACAAGGAATGCCCTGGGCTCCCTTGACAGGCACGGGCCACTAGGACAACCTACCAGTTAAGAGGCAAAACCAGCATTAATTAGGCACCAACCCCAGCTGGAGTGAACGTCTTTGCTTGCAGAGGAGGGGAGGACCCATGCGGAGACTCTCCCATGGGCAGTGAAGCCCCCCCAAGAGACACCCCAGTTGTCCTCACCAGCTGGCCCCGGGAACAAGGTGCAAAGGAGCCTGCTCCCTTCTGGGGCATTTTGCTTCTTGGTCTTGCCAGGCTGCCTCTCCTCAGGTGGGCAACGGGGCACTCAAGAGGCCACCACAGAGCGTGATGGGAGGTTGCATGGGGGAAGGAGGGAGGGCTGGGGAGGGGCAGGGAGAGACAGATGAGGATCAGCAACAGCCACCCAAGAGACTGGCACTCTGTACATGCTCAGAGACACATTCTTATCTCTCTCTAGACTGCACATCAGGAAAAACTTCCCAACTGTTAGAGCCATAGGACAATGGAACCAATGACCACAGGAGGTAGTGGGCTCTCCAACACTGGAAGCATTCAAGAGGCAGCTGGACAACCATCTGTTGGGAATGCTTTGATTTGGATTCCTGCATTGAGCAGGGGGTTGGACTTGATGGCCCTGTAGGCCCCTTCCAACTCTACTATTCTATGATTCTATAGCTATATAGCTGCTGGTTTCAAGGCTGATCCAGAGCAAGACAGGACCTGGAGTCAATCCCCTTCTCAGGGCTCAGGTATCCCCAGATCCAGGGGCCACTAGACATCACAGGGGCAGCACGTGAGCTGCTTCTCCAGGGGCGCATCACATGGTGCTGCTGTAAAACAGGTCTGCCATCTCACAGGCACAGCCAACTGCAGGAGCCCTTAACGTGCAAGAGGCACCAGGCGGGGAGCTGGGGTGGCGGCGGGAGGGGGAACACACAGGTTGGTATAAAGGACCCAGGAGCAGCTGCAGGAGGAGGAGGGACCTTTACTCCCCCCCCCAAAGAACATGAAGAACTAGCACTTCCTGCCAATTCCTTTCCCGCCATGTGTTTAGAGAATAAGAACGAAGGCAGGGACAGTCTTATTATCAATCTACGTGTGGGAGGTTTTTTCACTGAAGAATGGGGGGGGGGGAAATGCTTTAAATGAGAGCCTCCCCAGCTCCAATTCCAGATGGACCCCCCCCCCTTGGCTAGAGAGCTGGTGGAATCTGTGCATGCTCAGAGGCACTCTCCAGCAGCCTGTCCCAGAGTGGATAAACAGGACTGCACCCTCTCACACATTAAGCCCCGCCTAGAAGCCACCACCACTGTCTCACCGGCCACACCAGTCCCGTGGCGGAGGGAAATATGAAGCTGCCCTTTACCAAAAGTCAGCTCTTGGGTCCACCTGGGCAGGAAAGGGCTCCTCTCTCTGGGGGCCAGTCCTGCTGCCTTGTCCAGGGAAATGAACCTGGGTCCTTCAGCCCGCCATCAGTGGGCTCTCCTTCATTCCTCCAGAAGTGGCTGGCAAGTCATTGCCCCCCCCCCCCCCGGCAGAAGCGCCTTCTCTACCCCAGCTGGGCACTTGAGGACAATCGAGGCTGGAACTCTCAAGAGACAGAGTCCCAAGGTGGGGAGGAGTGCCGAGGTGGGGGTGTTGGGAGAACTGGCACCTGTGAAGCACAGCAGGTGTTCAGTTGTGCACCGGAGTGAGCCTGGGCAGTTGGGGCCAACCACACAAAGAGAAAGAGGGGCATGTGCTAGGCGGGTGTGGTGGGGGTGCGCTGGAGCCTGGAGGGGGCATCTGTAGAAAAATGCAGGCCCTCCACCAGACCAGACTCTCTGAGATCCTTTCCCCCAAGCGGCTGTCTTTTATTACCGTTCTTAATGTCAGTGTTGGTATCTGGTTTAATTGCCTGGGGGCGTCCAGACTTGAGAGCCAAAAAAGTGCAGAAGGGGCAAGGCTGAGCGGCTCCTGAAGTGGGAAGGGGCCTGGCACACGCCAACCCCAGAGTACCCCCCCAAGAGCAGGCTGACCTCCAACCTCCCCTTTCGCCAGATGTGTCCTTTTGGCCTTTTGCTTTTTTACCAACTGGAGCCCCTTTGCAGGAGCTTTTGGCACAGCCAAAAAGGGACACAAGGGTCAAACAGGTTGGAGTGGGATTGGGCTGCGGGGGATGGTGCTGACAGAGTAGCAGCAAAGGGCCCCCAACCAGGGACAGCAGAACAAGAACTGGGTAAGGAAATCCCACCCCCTCATTTAAGAACGCCCTCCAGTCACTTTATATCCTTTGTTTTCTCTCCACAATCCGTAACTCCTCCCCTCCCCCCCATCTACAACCAACTGGCCTGCGGGGAGGCCCCTGATGAGTGACACTTTGATATTTTTATTGTGATTTTTTTATTAAGGTATTTCCACTGACGTTACCGGTAAGATGCTTTGGAAGGAATTGTATCCTAAAAGGGCAGGTGATAAATAACTGTAATAAATAAAAGGTCTAGAATCTTGCCCTTTTGCTTTTGTTTAAAGCAAAAGTGGAAATGAGATCTGTGGCCAGTTGGATTCTGCATCCAGGCTCCCCCCCCCCAGCGCAACTTGCACACAGTGCAAAGGCCCAGGCGGCGAGGCACGGAGCAAGCACCGGCCCTGGCAACCGACATCCACACCTGGGGAAGGACCTCCCTCCCCTCTTCCCCCTCCCCAGCCGCCCAACTTCTGCAGCCATCTCCTGCAGGGAGCCTCCCTCTCCCTGTCTTGGCAGCGGGGTGATGGATAGGAGGCGGGGGGGGGCAGGCACGGTAGGCGTTAATGAGCCCCTGAGCGCCCATCTCTGCAGCTCTCCTGAATCTCGGCTGTTTCCAGGGCAACGCAGACCTGAAGCCCTCCCTCCTCTCCTTCCCCAGCCAAACCACTCACATGCCCAACGGGAGGGAGGGGAGCACTGTTAACTCCTCCAGCCCCATCCACAGCTGCAGGGAAGGGCAGGGAGGGGTGGGGACAAAAAGTGTTTCATTGACAGATCATGATGGGGGGGCAGCCACTATCACCCTCGGCACAACCACCCAGCAGCACACGGATGCTCCCTCCCTCTTTGCCCTCCCCCCAACTCACCAAAACATTCTCCAGACCTAAAACATTCAAATCAGAATAAATGACGCAAACGGAGCTGAACCTGGGCACATCTGCATGATTTAAATCACACATCTTTCATGCAGCCAGACAGCATCCCTTGATGCTGGGCAGAACCAGCCCCTGCCCAGAGGGAAAGACCTTCCTCCAAATGCTCAGATCCGACACCCTGGAGGCAAGAAGCCCACCGCACCCTCCTGTTCATCTGCTTCCCACACCACAAGCCTCGCAACAGTTTTCAATAAAGGCAAGAGTGCCTCTGAGCATATATGAATGCATTTTCTATCATACACACCTGGGTTTTGCAAGGGGGGATTTCAATGAGCAAAAGAGCCCTGAACCCCAGTCTCCCTTTTACATTCTTTTAAGGACTTGACAATACTTGGGCAAGAGAAACCCAAATCCCTATCTTTGGGGCCAGAGTATCAACTCCAAAATATGGGAAGCAAGCGTGTGTTTCCAGATGAGGCATCATGGCTTCTCCAGAAGCTTCAATGCAGACACATCTCTTTTTAAGGAAGCAAATTAACCACTGCTTATTTCCCCACAGAAATCCCCTTGGTGGGTGGGTGGTTCCCCGAACACACACACACACACACACACACACACACGCTTCTGCTCCTGTAGGACTTCCTTCCCGAGAGAGAACTCCTCCCTCCCTCCCTCCAGTGAACATGCTCTTTACAACAAACCGTATTTCTGCACCATAAGGCCAGAAACAGCTCCCTAATAAATCCCCATTTTGTGTATTCCAGCTAAGTGGGCCTCTTCAGGTTGGGTTGCATCTCTCTGCGTTTCTTCCACGAGGCCAGCCTGGCATTCAAAAGCGCCAGGCGCTCACACCTCCTTCTGGATCCCATGAATTACAGAGCAAGCCCCTGCACCAATGCCACCGCGCAGCCCCCTCCCACTGGGCACCACTCTACGGCCCCTTCCCCACAAGAACCAACAGAGATGGGTGTGCTTGGATTTCGCCCAGCCCTGAGGGATGCATGTGAGGAAGAGGAAGAGGAGAGCCGGCAACTCCCCTTTATCCCTCCTAAGGGCCCCCTCCTCCCCAATGGTCCAAAGACCCCTTGATGCCAAAAAGAGGCAACCCTCTCATCTTTCCTCCAATGAGCTCAAGGCGGTAGAGCATGTGTCCTCTGCACACACACACACTTATTAGATTTATATCCTGGCCTTTCTCCCAGTAGGAGCCCAGGGCGGCAGGAGGACTTAGCCTCACAACAGCCCTTTGAGGTTATTCAGAGTGAGGAGGGGGACCAGCCCAACCAAGTGGGCTTCCTGGCCTTAGCCTGACACACCCCTCTGGCTCCCTTACCTGGCCTGGTGTGGGGTGACGCCACCTGGTCAAAGCTCCCACCAGCACAGCACAGGGGCAAATCACGTGCCCCACCATGAGGCCCAGCGCTGGAGTGACCCCCATTTGGCCATAAAGCTCCATGGGTGGTTTTGGCCCAATTGTGCTCTCTCAGGCTAAACTACCTCACAGGGTTATTGTGAGGTTTAAAAGGAACAGGGGAAAGGAGACAGTCATACACAGCCCCTCAAGTTACTTGAAGGAAAGGGTGGGATGTAAATGGAGAAAATAATACTGTAATAACGACAACAGCAATGTCGGGTCTACAACAAAACATTGCTGTGTGAAATGCTCAGGATGCCAGCCAGCCAGCCATGCCCTGTCTCCCCGATACTCCATTCCATCCACCCCTGCCCCTCCCTTTCTGCTCTTCTGTGGTCACTGAGCATGCTTAGTCCCAATTCAGTTATTTTTGATTCCCTGCCCCCACCTACTTTTTTCTCCAAATTATTTCTTTTTATCACTTTTGCAAATCTTGGAGTTCCACCCATCCGGGCACACCCCTCCCCCTCTTGTGCATGGGATGGTGCCACTTTGCTTAAGGGCTGCCACTCAGAGAAGGAGTTTGCTCTTAGGATACAGGGCAGACAGCAACGGTGACGCACCACCATGTCTGTAACTAGCTCTGAGCAACTCATGCATGTGAGCCAGGAGCATACAGGCACACCTGCCCCCCCCCTGCCTAGTTTGCTGGGGCAATCTGTTCACTCCTGACTGCAAAGGTGGTGGGCAGCGAAACCAACCCAATGGGCAAAAGCCAGTCAGACTTCCCAGGGTTCAAAGGCCACACTGCCTCAGCCCCTCATCATAGTCTGGCACTTCCTGTACCACCAAGTGGTCCTCAAGAGGTCCTGCAGCAACAGATGGAAAACAGGGAGGAGGAAAAGGATGCATGGGGGGTGGGAATAGGGGCGGAGGGGAAGGGGGAAACAAAGGCACACCGCCTGTCTCCTTCCAAGGGCCCACCTGGGAGGGAAATCTGGGACGGCCCAAATAGCGGGATTCAGGAGGAGGGCTGCAGCTCAGGGGCAGAGCACCCGCATGGCATGCAGGAGGTCCCAGGGCAGTGCTGAGAATGCCCCCTGCTGGAGACTCTGGACAGCTTCTGCCAGTCAGTGTTGACACTCTAGGCTGCAGGGGAGTGTCCTGTGTTCCTAGGTGGCAAAGTGTGGAGGAAAAGGCTGGCCAGCCAGCCAGCCTGGAAGCTTTGCCCACAGCGGCTTGTCTCACAAGGACGGAAGGGGCAGCTGCTTCGGCCCCAGACATGAACCCCCTGCGCTTACAGGACAAAGGCTGCTCCTGCCTCTGGGGAGTGGGCAGCAATTAATCCATAACACCATCTGTGGGCAAGGCTCTGGGGCCAGCCGTAACCTGGTGCAGGATGCCATGAAGAGCGTCGTGGCAGTATGATAAATGGGGTATGTGTGCCTTGGTTGTTGTATTAAGCTGCCAGTGAGAGTAATAATTCATGACTGGGCTAATGCTATAAATTGAGGGGGGGAGGGACACAGTGAGCAGCTCATCAACCCAAAGGTGCAGGTTTGGATGACCCGGATAAGCCAATGTCCCAGCAGGTTTGATACCTGCCTGACTTTCCGGGGTGTGTGCGTGTGTCAAGGTGCACAGATCAAAACTCTGAAGCACGTGAATGCACACACACACACACACACACACACACACACACACACACACACACACACACACACACACACACACACACACACACACACACACACACACACACACACACACACACACACACACACACACACACACACACACACACACACACACACACACACACACACACACACACACACACACACACACACACACACACACACACACACATTTCAGCACAGACCTGCTCACTTGCAGGGCTGACGGCAGCCCACACTCCAATCAGCTCGCGGCAGACAAAAAAGGGAAGGGGGCCTTCCTCTGCGGGTGGGGGGCTGGGAGGTGCACAGACGGATGCAACGGGAGGCATTGTGGGTGCTGAGGAGGGAAAGACGGGTGGGCCAAGGGAGGTGGAAGAGCAGGGCTGGGGAACAGGGAGACCGGTGGTTGCCAGCGTGGCCTAATTCTTTGCTCTCTTCCCCCGTTTTGGGGCATTTGGTGCCTTATGAATAATCAACAGCTCAGGATGAATCATCAGCAAACAGGGCCACACAGACAGGTGTGTGGGTGCGCATGCGTGCACACAAGAACATTCTCCTTCTCTCTCTCTCCCTCTTGCACACACAGCCAGCCACTTTCTGCCCCAGAGGTCTTGGCACAACCTGCTCTCCAAAGCATGAGTTAGCCAAGCATCCGACTGGTATGAACCAGGAGCAGAATAGCCCCCACTAAAACAAAAGCCCTCAGAGGAAGGCAATGGTGAACCACCTCAGCATACCACTTACCATGAAAACCCTATTCATAGGGCTGCCATAAGTTGGAATCGACTTGAAGGCAGGCAATTTCCAATTTCAAAACAAAAGCCAGCCCACCTACATCTCCCTCCCTTGCACACACACACACCCTCTGCTGAATCCCTGCAGAGTCTGGGAGACTCAGCATGAAAGCTGCCATCGTCAAGAAGACAAGCCACTGCCCCTGCACCTCAGTTTTCCCATTTTGCAAAATGGGCGTGTGGGCAACTGCTTGGTAGGGTTGCTCCGGGGCCTGTTTCAGCTCTGAGGATTTCCAGCATTAAAGCCAGAATAGGGAACAGATGGGGTGGTCAGGACCCTTGATGGTGTCTTCCATGCTGAGGATGGCTCCAGCCAGCCAGGCCTCCTCTCTTGGGTTTCCTTGACCCCTCAGGACCTCAGCTTAGCCTGAGAGGCTTTCCTGCCGCAGAGAGAGCTGCAGGCAAAGCTGGTAGCAAGCAAATTAGCCAGGATAAACTTTCCTGCTGGAAGCCCCCCCCCCCAAAAAAAACCCTAGCAGGCATGAAGGGCAGGAAATGCAGGGATTGTGAGGGAGCCCCAGCTGGAAGGCGGCCCAAACCCTACACAGCAGCTGCCAAGAAATGCCAGCCTGCCAGTATGTGCGTTAGAGAGAGGTTTTACACCCACAAGCTTCCCAAAGAATCCAAGGAATAAAATTCTTCCATGAATTTTACAGAACACTTGATGCAAATTGCAATCTTTGCCTCACTCATCACACAGCACCTGTTTTACAGATGGGGAAAATGAGGTCAAGAGATGCTCTGGCCGATTTCCATTCTGAGCCCACTCAGTTGTTCTTCATGGGGGGGGTAGAATGTCAGAACAACGCATGAAAGAGACTCAGAAAAGACAAGTTTAAAACAATAAAAATATAACAACAAATTCCAAGCTAGTAAAAGGCTAGTGATATCAGGATCAATCCAGGACTGTCCCCTTTCTCCTATTTTTGTGGGTACAGTTATCTGCACTTGTTCCCATTTCTTTTAAATAAATTATGTTTTAAAAACTGAGACAATCTGTCTGTTTAGACCAGTACTGCCTGCTCTGAACGGCAGCAGCCCTCCACAGTTTCAGGCACAGAGAGAGAGGCAGGTCTTGTCTGACTCTCCTAACAGGAGATGCCGCTGGGGATTGAGCCTGAAACAGGATGCTGTGTTTGAGAGACTCTGTATGCTGCTGCAGCTGTGGCCACTTACGCCACAACTCTGCCATCTTGTTTTTTCTCTGCTCCAGGTATATAACTGAGGCAGCACCTCGGAGTCGTGCAAAGTGCAATGCTAAGTGCGCACTTAGCGTCGCACTTGGAGTCGCCTTGAGGTTACACTGGAGAAGAAGGCCATGGAAGATTCTTTGTTTTTACTGCTTTGTTCTGTTTTGATTTTATTTACTTTTTTTGCTGACTATTACGTTATGATGCGGGAATCACCTTATTTTATAGTTAGTTACTGCAAATTATTTGTTATTTAATTTTGAGAACTGTATTATTTTATTGATGTATTATGTTTTATTGATGTATTATGGTCGTGTTTTTTTTGTAAGCCGCCTTGAGGGCCTTTGGGCCATAAGGCGGGGTATAAATTTAATAAATAAATAAACCATCTGCATGTAGAGCAGGTATCCTGTCACTCCCTCAAACCCAGCCAGACAGGTGACTAAAGGTGTGGCCATGGCCCAGTCAAATCCAAACCCTGGTTAGTGCGTGCTTAACTCTCTCCCTAAAAGCAACAGGTCCCAGAAAGGCTTGCTTTTGGCTGGATCTGACCGTGAGGACAGGTGCCTGATGGCTTGCAAAGTTCATCCCAGCCTGGTCCTGGCAGGTGCTCAAGGTGACCAAGAGTGCGTGCCTAACCTCACTTGCAGCCCCTGCTTGGCACTTGGGTGGAACAGACGATCCTAGAAATCATGACAGGCCATGTGGAGAAAGCAGGCTCTCTGGCACACAAAGCTTCAGACCACCAGAGACTTCACAGTGGGTCGGAAGGAGAATCATGCCCAGGAGGCAGCAAGTCCGTATAGATGCTGTTGGTGTAAACCTGTGTTCCTCACACCTCATCTCCATCAGGATAAGCAACCCACCAAAGAGTTGGTGACTGGGCTGATACCACAACTCCAACTCTCTCCATAAACACATTTAGAAATGGTTCTACAGCCCATCTTCTGCCTCCAACAGGGACCAGCCGGATGCCTCTACCAGCTGAGCTGACAGGTGGGGAAGGAGACTGACGGCGTTCCCACTTGCTTGTGCCTGGCGCCACCCAGGCTGCACCTCAACATGGTTCCAAATGGACCTGCTTGGCCATGAACTTGTGTAACCCTTACAGAAGCCACTTCAGTTGCTTCAGATTTCCACTGGACCCTTCACAACTGCCTCCTCCCTCACCCCCCCCCGCAAGTGAAGGCAAAGGCTGTTGGTTCATGGAAAACAAGAAAGAGGGGAACGGCCTAAAGCGAAGGATACCAGAACCGCCCCTTGTACCTGCCTCTTTCAACCCAGCCAGCGCAGGCACGTTGGTTGGTGCTGATGGGAGTTATAGTCCAAAACCATGTGGAGGGCATCTGGTTGGGGAAGGCTGCTCTTGCCAATAAACAGCTCCATTATCTCACAGAAGTGGGTGTGGGACCCCCAAGAGCCCCTTGTCCCCCATTCCATGCTCTCCTCAAGAGCTCCTTTCCTCTGTTCCAGCACAAGAGAACTCACAGTCCTCTTAGGGAGGTTCTGGGGCAAGTAACCTTCTCCCCAAGCTGTCCTGGTTCTATGCTGCAGCCTGTGTGAGCTGCAACTGCGTATTTCATACTAACGTCCAAGACAAACTTCAGACACACAGCTTAATTTTCCATGCCAGGACTCAATCCTAGAACATGCAAAGAAGAAAAATGCCTCTGACAACGTGCAGAGCGTCAGAACTTTGAAATAGGACTGTGGGGACCAAAGTTTAAATCCTCTCCTGAGCCATGAAGGTGACTTGGGGACTTCAGGCCAGCCTAACTTACCTCACAGGGTCCCTGTGTGGAGGGGACAGCACCATGCCACCTTGGACAAAGTAAGGTAAAAAAGTGGTAACAATAAATTCAGCAGCCAAGATGAAGAGTCAGAGAAGTATTTCCAGGAAAATCTGAGCCCCAACCTCTCACTTTTCAGAAGTGAAAAAAATTAAAATGTCTTTGATGAACTGATGATCTGCAACATCTTTTGATCTATCCTACTGCTCCCCCCTCCCCCCACCATGGAAGAGAAACCAGGAGTCTGGGCCCACCAACTTATCCCCTGACCCAACATGGAAGCCAAGGGGCTTTGGAACTCAAAGCCAAGCCATTGCCCCCAAGCCATAAATCTGCATGCGACACAAATGGTAAATTGTGCACAAAACAGCTCTTAAACAATGCACAAAACACAATCACACAGCAATTTGCTTCCCCCAACATACCCAGTGAAATACAAGCCATGCGCATCCTGACAACCTCATATGCCCCCAACTATCTACACTGTAACCATACGCAAAATGGGTGCCCAACATCAGTCCTCATCCTGTCATAGAAACCATGAAGCATAACTGAAGCAAATCCA
>NW_026902531.1:0-86234 GCF_030035675.1 Rhineura floridana | reverse complement strand
AATCCTGACACGCGGGTCACAGTTTTTGCCTTCTTTTTCTCTCCTGAGCTACACTTAGGTTTCTGCAGCTTGTTCAGAATCTAGAGCAGGGAAACAGGTTTCGCAAACTTTTTCTGCCCTTTCAGATCTCATGCATCATATGATGCGAGTTTGAGACGCTTTGGATACTTTTCATTTTTTTGAAAAAATCCGGACTAGAGTTTTTCGGGTCACAGTTTTTGCATTCTTTTTCTCTCCTGAGCTGCACTCAGGTTTCTGCAGCTTGTTAAGAATCTAGATCAGGGAAACAGGTTCCCTAAACTTTTTCTGCCGTTTCAGATCTCGGCCATCATATGACGCCAGTTTCAGATGCTTTGGATACTTTTCATTTTTTTGAAAAAATCCTGACCCGCGGGTCAGAGTTTTTGCCTTCTTTTTCTCTCCTGAGCTGCACTCAGGTTTCTGCAGCTTGTTCAGAATCTAGAGCAGGGAAACAGGTTCCGTAAACATTTTCTGCCGTTTCGGATCTCGGCCATCATATGACGCCAGTTTCAGATGCTTTGGATACTTTTCATTTTTTTGAAAAAATCCTGACCCGCGGGTCAGAGTTTTTGCCTTCTTTTTCTCTCCTGAGCTGCACTCAGGTTTCTGCAGCTTGTTCAGAATCTAGAGCAGGGAAACAGGTTCCGCAAACTTTTTCTGCCCTTTCGGATCTCGGGCATCATGTGACGCGAGTTTGAGACGCTTTGGATACTTTTCAATTTTTGAAAAAATCCTGACCCGCGGGTCACAGTTTTTGCCTTCCTTTTCTCTCCTGAGCTGCACTCAGATTTCTGCAGCTTCTTCAGACAGTTTTTGCCTTCTTTTTCTCTCCTTAGCTGCACTCAGTTTTCTGCAGCTTGTTCAGAATCTAGAGCAGGGAAACAGGTTCCGCAATTTTTTTCTGCCCTTTCGGATCTCGGGCATCATATGACGCGAATTTGAGACGCTTTGGATACTTCCCATTTTTTTGAAAAAATCCTGACCCGCGGGTCACAGTTTTTGCCTTCTTTTTCTCTCCTGAGCTGCACTCAGGTTTCTGCAGCTTGTTCAGAATCTAGAGCAGGGAAACAGGTTCCGCAAACTTTTTCTGCCCTTTCGGATCTCGGGTATCATATGACGCGAGTTTGAGACGCTTTGGATACTTTTCATTTTTTTGAAAAAATCCTGACCCGCGGGTCACAGTTTTTGCCTTCTTTTTCTCTCCTGAGCTGCACGCAGGTTTCTGCAGCTTGTTCAGAATCTAGAGCAGGAAAACAGGTTCCGAAAACTTTTCCTCACCTTCCGGATCTCGGGCATCATATGACGCGAGTTTGAGACGCTTTGGATACTTTTCATTTTTTTGAAAAAATCCTGACCCGCGGGTCACAGTTTTTGTCTTCTTTTTCTCTCCTGAGCTGCACTCAGGTTTCTGCAGCTTGTTCAGAATCTAGAGCAGGGAAACAGGTTCCGCAAACTTTTTCTGCCCTTTCGGATCTCATGCATCATATGATGCGAGTTTGAGACGCTTTGGATACTTTTCATTTTTTTGAAAAAATCCTGACCCGCGGGTCACAGTTTTTGTCTTGTTTTTCTCTCCTGAGCTGCACTCAGGTTTCTGCAGCTTGTTCAGAATCTAGAGCAGGGAAACAGGTTCCGCAAACTTTTTCTGCCCTTTCGGATCTCGGGCATCATATGACGCGAGTTTGAGACGCTTTGGATACTTTTCATTTTTTTGAAAAAATCCTGACCCGCGGGTCACAGTTTTTGCCTTCTTTTTCTCTCCTGAGCTACACTTAGGTTTCTGCAGCTTGTTCAGAATCTAGAGCAGGGAAACAGGTTTCGCAAACTTTTTCTGCCCTTTCAGATCTCATGCATCATATGATGCGAGTTTGAGACGCTTTGGATACTTTTCATTTTTTTGAAAAAATCCGGACTAGAGTTTTTCGGGTCAGAGTTTTTGCATTCTTTTTCTCTCCTGAGCTGCACTCAGGTTTCTGCAGCTTGTTAAGAATCTAGATCAGGGAAACAGGTTCCCTAAACTTTTTCTGCCGTTTCAGATCTCGGCCATCATATGACGCCAGTTTCAGATGCTTTGGATACTTTTCATTTTTTTGAAAAAATCCTGACCCGCGGGTCACAGTTTTTGCCTTCTTTTTCTCTCCTGAGCTGCACTCAGGTTTCTGCAGCTTGTTCAGAATCTAGAGCAGGGAAACAGGTTCCGCAAATTCTTTCTGCCCTTTCTGATCTCGGGCATCATATGACGCGAGTTTGAGACGCTTTGGATACTTTTCATTTTTTTGAAAAAATCCTGGCCAGAGTTTTTCGGGTCAGAGTTTTTGCCTTCTTTTTCTCTCCTGAGCTGCACTCAGGTTTCTGCAGCTTGTTCAGAATCTAGAGCAGGGAAACAGGTTCCGCAAACTTTTTCTGCCCTTTCGGATCTCGGGCATCATATGATGCGAGTTTGAGACGCTTTGGATACTTTTCATTTTTTTGAAAAACTCCTGACCCGCGGGTCACAGTTTTTGCCTTCTTTTTCTCTCCTGAGCTGCACGCAGGTTTCTGCAGCTTGTTCAGAATCTAGAGCAGGGAAACAGGTTCCGTAAACTTTTTCTGCCGTTTCGGATCTCGGCCATCATATGACGCCAGTTTCAGATGCTTTGGATACTTTTCATTTTTTTGAAAAAATCCTGACCCGCGGGTCAGAGTTTTTGCCTTCTTTTTCTCTCCTGAGCTGCACTCAGGTTTCTGCAGCTTGTTCAGAATCTAGAGCAGGGAAACAGGTTCCGCAAACTTTTTCTGCCCTTTCGGATCTCATGCATCATATGATGCGAGTTTGAGACGCTTTGGATACTTTTCATTTTTTCGAAAAAATCCTGACCCGCGAGTCAGAGTTTTTGCCTTCTTTTTCTCTCCTGAGCTGCACTCAGGTTTCTGCAGCTTGTTCAGAATCTAGAGCAGGGAAACAGGTTCCGCAAACTTTTCCTGCCCTTTCGGATCTCGGGCATCATATGACGCGAGTTTGAGATGCTTTGGATACTTTTCATTTTTTTGAAAAAATCCTGACCCGCGGGTCACAGTTTTTGTCTTCTTTTTCTCTCCTGAGCTGCACTCAGGTTTCTGCAGCTTGTTCAAAATCTAGAGCAGGGAAACAGGTTCCGTAAACTTTTTCTGCCCTTTCGGATCTCGGGCATCATATGACGCCAGTTTCAGATGCTTTGGATACTTTTCATTTTTTTGAAAAAATCCTGACCCGCGGGTCAGAGTTTTTGCCTTCTTTTTCTCTCCTGAGCTGCACTCAGGTTTCTGCAGCTTGTTCAGAATCTAGAGCAGGGAAACAGGTTCCGTAAACATTTTCTGCCGTTTCGGATCTCGGCCATCATATGACGCCAGTTTCAGATGCTTTGGATACTTTTCATTTTTTTGAAAAAATCCTGACCCGCGGGTCAGAGTTTTTGCCTTCTTTTTCTCTCCTGAGCTGCACTCAGGTTTCTGCAGCTTGTTCAGAATCTAGAGCAGGGAAACAGGTTCCGCAAACTTTTTCTGCCCTTTCGGATCTCGGGCATCATGTGACGCGAGTTTGAGACGCTTTGGATACTTTTCAATTTTTGAAAAAATCCTGACCCGCGGGTCACAGTTTTTGCCTTCCTTTTCTCTCCTGAGCTGCACTCAGATTTCTGCAGCTTCTTCAGACAGTTTTTGCCTTCTTTTTCTCTCCTTAGCTGCACTCAGTTTTCTGCAGCTTGTTCAGAATCTAGAGCAGGGAAACAGGTTCCGCAAACTTTTTCTGCCCTTTCGGATCTCGGGCATCATATGACGCGAGTTTGAGACGCTTTGGATACTTTTCATTTTTTTGAAAAAATCCTGACCCGCAGGTCACAGTTTTTGCCTTCTTTTTCTCTCCTGAGCTGCACTCAGGTTTCTGCAGCTTGTTCAGGATCTAGAGCAGGGAAACAGGTTCTGCACATTCTTTCTGCCCTTTCTGATCTCGGGCATCATATGACGCGAGTTTGAAACGCTTTGAATACTTTTCATTTTTTTGAAAAAATCCTGACTAGAGTTTTACGGGTCAGAGTTTTTGCATTCGTTTTCTCTCCTGAGCTGCACTCAGGTTTCTGCAGCTTGTTCAGAATCTAGAGCAGGAAAACAGGTTCCGCAAACTTTTTCTGCCCTTTCGGATCTCGGGCATCATATGACGCGAGTTTGAGACACTTTGGATACTTTTCATTTTTTTGAAAAAATCCTGACCCGCGGGTCACAGTTTTTGCCTTCTTTTTCTCTCCTGAGCTACACTCAGGTTTCTGCAGCTTGTTCAGAATCTAGAGCAGGGAAACAGGTTCCGCAAACTTTTTCTGCCCTTTCGGATCTCATGCATCATATGATGCGAGTTTGAGACGCTTTGGATACTTTTCATTTTTTTGAAAAAATCCTGACCAGAGTTTTTCGGGTCAGAGTTTTTGCCTTCTTTTTCTCTCCTGAGCTGCACTCAGGTTTCTGCAGCTTGTTCAGAATCTAGAGCAGGGAAACAGGTTCCGCAAACTTTTTCTGCCCTTTCGGATCTCGGGCATCATATGACGCGAGTTTGAGACGCTTTGGATACTTTTCATTTTTTTGAAAAAATCCTGACCCGCGGGTCACAGTTTTTGCCTTCTTTTTCTCTCCTGAGCTGCACTCAGATTTCTGCAGCTTGTTCAGAATCTAGAGCAGGGAAACAGGTTCCGCAAATTCCTTCTGCCCTTTCTGATCTCGGGCATCATATGACGTGAGTTTGAAACGCTTTGGATACTTTTCATTTTTTTGAAAAAATCCTGACCAGAGTTTTTCGGGTCAGAGTTTTTGCCTTCTTTTTCTCTCCTGAGCTGCACTCAGGTTTCTGCAGCTTGTTCAGAATCTAGAGCAGGGAAACAGGTTCCGCAAATTCCTTCTGCCCTTTCGGATCTCGGGCATCATATGATGCGAGTTTGAGACGCTTTGGATACTTTTCATTTTTTTGAAAAAATCCTGACCCGCGGGTCACAGTTTTTGCCTTCTTTTTCTCTCCTGAGCTGCACTCAGGTTTCTGCAGCTTGTTCAGAATCTAGAGCAGGGAAACAGGTTCCGCAAATTCCTTCTGCCCTTTCGGATCTCGGGCATCATATGATGCGAGTTTGAGACGCTTTGGATACTTTTCATTTTTTTGAAAAAATCCTGACCCGCGGGTCACAGTTTTTGCCTTCTTTTTCTCTCCTGAGCTGCACTCAGGTTTCTGCAGCTTGTTCAGAATCTAGAGCAGGGAAACAGGTTCCGCAAATTCCTTCTGCCCTTTCTGATCTCAGGCATCATATGACGCGAGTTTGAGACGCTTTGGATACTTTTCATTTTTTTGAAAAAATCCTGAGCAGAGTTTTTCGGGTCAGAGTTTTTGCATTCTTTTTCTCTCCTGAGCTGCGCTCAGGTTTCTGCAGCTTGTTCAGAATCTAGAGCAGGGAAACAGGTTCCGCAAATTCTTTCTGCCCTTTCTGATCTCGGGCATCATATGACGCGAGTTTGAGACGCTTTGGATACTTTTCATTTTTCTGAAAAAATCCTGACCAGAGTTTTTCGGGTCAGAGTTTTTGCCTTCTTTTTCTCTCCTGAGCTGCACTCAGGTTTCTGCAGCTTGTTCAGAATCTAGAGCAGGGAAAGAGGTTCCGCAAATTCTTTCTGCCCTTTCTGATCTCGGGCATCATATGACGAGAGTTTGAGACGCTTTGGATACTTTTCATTTTTTTGAAAAAATCCTGACCAGAGTTTTTCGGGTCAGAGTTTTTGCCTTCTTTTTCTCTCCTGAGCTGCACTCAGGTTTCTGCAGCTTGTTCAGAATCTAGAGTAGGGAAACAGGTTCCGCAAACTTTTTCTGCCCTTTCGGATCTCGGGCATCATATGACGCGAGTTTGAGACGCTTTGGATACTTTTCATTTTTTTGAAAAAATCCTGACCCGCGGGTCACAGTTTTTGCCTTCTTTTTCTCTCCTGAGCTGCACTCAGGTTTCTGCAGCTTGTTCAGAATCTAGAGCAGGGAAACAGGTTCCGCAAACTTTTTCTGCCCTTTAGGATCTCATGCATCATATGATGCGAGTTTGAGACGCTTTGGATACTTTTCATTTTTTTGAAAAAATCCTGACCCGCGGGTCACAGTTTTTGTCTTCTTTTTCTCTCCTGAGCTGCACGCAGGTTTCTGCAGCTTGTTCAGAATCTAGAGCAGGGAAACAGGTTCCGTAAACTTTTTCTGCCGTTTCGGATCTCGGGCATCATATGACGCCAGTTTCAGATGCTTTGGATAGTTTTCATTTTTTTGAAAAAATCCTGACCCGCAGGTCAGAGTTTTTGCCTTCTTTTTCTCTCCTGAGCTGCACTCAGGTTTCTGCAGCTTGTTCAGAATCTAGAGTAGGGAAACAGGTTCCGCAAACTTTTTCTGCCCGTTCGGATCTCGGGCATCATATGACGCGAGTTTGAGACGCTTTGGATACTTTTCATTTTTTTGAAAAAATCCTGACCCGCGGGTCACAGTTTTTGCCTTCTTTTTCTCTCCTGAGCTGCACGCAGGTTTCTGCAGCTTGTTCAGAATCTAGAGCAGGGAAACAGGTTGCGCAAACTTTTTCTGCCCTTTCGGATCTCGGGCATCATATGACGCGAGTTTGAGACGCTTTGTATACTTTTCATTTTTTTGAAAAAATCCTGACCCCGCGGGTCACAGTTTTTGTCTTCTTTTTCTCTCCTGAGCTGCACTCAGGTTTCTGCAGCTTGTTCAGAATCTAGAGCAGGGAAACAGGTTCCGTAAACTTTTTCTGCCGTTTCGGATCTCGGGCATCATATGGCGCCAGTTTCAGATGCTTTGGATACTTTTCATTTTTTTGAAAAAATCCTGACCCGCGGGTCACAGTTTTTGCCTTCCTTTTCTCTCCTGAGTTGCACTCAGATTTCTGCAGCTTCTTCAGACAGTTTTTGCCTTCTTTTTCTCTCCTCAGCTGCACTCAGGTTTCTGCAGCTTGTTCAGAATCTAGAGCAGGGAAACAGGTTCCGCAAACTTTTTCTGCCCTTTCGGATCTCATGCATCATATGATGCGAGTTTGAGACGCTTTGGATACTTTTCATTTTTTTGAAAAAATCCTGACCCGCGTCACAGTTTTTGCCTTCTTTTTCTCTCCTGAGCTGCACGCAGGTTTCTGCAGCTTGTTCAGAATCTAGAGCAGGGAAACAGGTTCCGCAAACTTTTTCTGCCCTTTCGGATCTCGGGCATCATATGACGCCAGTTTCAGATGCTTTGGATAGTTTTCATTTTTTTGAAAAAATCCTGACCCGCAGGTCAGAGTTTTTGCCTTCTTTTTCTCTCCTGAGCTGCACTCAGGTTTCTGCAGCTTGTTCAGAATCTAGAGTAGGGAAACAGGTTCCGCAAACTTTTTCTGCCCGTTCGGATCTCGGGCATCATATGACGCGAGTTTGAGACGCTTTGGATACTTTTCATTTTTTTGAAAAAATCCTGACCCGCGGGTCACAGTTTTTGCCTTCTTTTTCTCTCCTGAGCTGCACGCAGGTTTCTGCAGCTTGTTCAGAATCTAGAGCAGGGAAACAGGTTCCGCAAACTTTTCCTGCCCTTTCGGATCTCGGGCATCATATGACGCGAGTTTGAGACGCTTTGGATACTTTTCATTTTTTTGAAAAAATCCTGACCCGCGGGTCACAGTTTTTGTCTTCTTTTTCTCTCCTGAGCTGCACGCAGGTTTCTGCAGCTTGTTCAGAATCTAGAGCAGGGAAACAGGTTCCGTAAACTTTTTCTGCCGTTTCGGATCTCGGGCATCATATGACGCCAGTTTCAGATGCTTTGGATAGTTTTCATTTTTTTGAAAAAATCCTGACCCGCAGGTCAGAGTTTTTGCCTTCTTTTTCTCTCCTGAGCTGCACTCAGGTTTCTGCAGCTTGTTCAGAATCTAGAGCAGGGAAACAGGTTGCGCAAACTTTTTCTGCCCTTTCGGATCTCGGGCATCATATGACGCGAGTTTGAGACGCTTTGTATACTTTTCATTTTTTTGAAAAAATCCTGACCCCGCGGGTCACAGTTTTTGTCTTCTTTTTCTCTCCTGAGCTGCACTCAGGTTTCTGCAGCTTGTTCAGAATCTAGAGCAGGGAAACAGGTTCCGTAAACTTTTTCTGCCGTTTCGGATCTCGGGCATCATATGGCGCCAGTTTCAGATGCTTTGGATACTTTTCATTTTTTTGAAAAAATCCTGACCCGCGGGTCACAGTTTTTGCCTTCCTTTTCTCTCCTGAGTTGCACTCAGATTTCTGCAGCTTCTTCAGACAGTTTTTGCCTTCTTTTTCTCTCCTCAGCTGCACTCAGGTTTCTGCAGCTTGTTCAGAATCTAGAGCAGGGAAACAGGTTCCGCAAACTTTTCCTGCCCTTTCGGATCTCGGGCATCATATGACGCGAGTTTGAGACGCTTTGGATACTTTTCATTTTTTTGAAAAAATCCTGACCCGCGGGTCACAGTTTTTGTCTTCTTTTTCTCTCCTGAGCTGCACTCAGGTTTCTGCAGCTTGTTCAGAATCTAGAGCAGGGAAACAGGTTCCGTAAACTTTTTCTGCCGTTTTGGATCTTGGGCATCATATGACGCCAGTTTCAGATGCTTTGGATACTTTTCATTTTTTTGAAAAAATCCTGACCAGAGTTTTTCGGGTCAGAGTTTTTGCCTTCTTTTTCTCTCCTGAGCTGCACTCAGGTTTCTGCAGCTTGTTCAGAATCTAGAGTAGGGAAACAGGTTCCGCAAACTTTTTCTGCCCTTTCGGATCTCGGGCATCATATGACGCGAGTTTGAGACGCTTTGGATACTTTTCATTTTTTTGAAAAAATCCTGACCCGCGGGTCACAGTGTTTGCCTTCTTTTTCTCTCCTGAGCTGCACTCAGGTTTCTGCAGCTTGTTCAGAATCTAGAGCAGGGAAAGAGGTTCCGCAAATTCTTTCTGCCCTTTCTGATATCCGGCATCATATGACGAGAGTTTGAGACGCTTTGGATACTTTTCATTTTTTTGAAAAAATCCTGACCCGCGGGTCACAGTTTTTGCCTTCCTTTTCTCTCCTGAGCTGCACTCAGATTTCTGCAGCTTCTTCAGACAGTTTTTGCCTTCTTTTTCTCTCCTGAGCTGCACTCAGGTTTCTGCAGCTTGTTCAGAATCTAGAGCAGGGAAACAGGTTCCGCAAACTTTTTCTGCCCTTTCGGATCTCGGGCATCATATGACGCGAGTTTGAGACGCTTTGGATACTTTTCATTTTTTTGAAAAAATCCTGACCCGCGGGTCACAGTTTTTGCCTTCTTTTTCTCTCCTGAGCTGCACTCAGGTTTCTGCAGCTTGTTCAGAATCTAGAGCAGGGAAACAGGTTCCGCAAACTTTTCCTGCCCTTTCGGATCTCGGGCATCATATGACGCGAGTTTGAGACGCTTTGGATACTTTTCATTATTTTGAAATATCCTGACCCGCGGGTCACAGTTTTTGCCTTCTTTTTCTCTTCTGAGCTGCACTCAGGTTTCTGCAGCTTCTTCAGACAGTTTTTGCCTTCTTTTTCTCTCCTGAGCTGCACTCAGGTTTCTGCAGCTTGTTCAGAATCTAGAGCAGGGAAACAGGTTCCGCAATTTTTTTCTGCCCTTTCGGATCTCGGGCATCATATGACGCGAGTTTGAGACGCTTTGGATACTTTTCATTTTTTTGAAAAAATCCTGACCCGCGGGTCACAGTTTTTGCCTTCTTTTTCTCTCCTGAGCTGCACTCAGGTTTCTGCAGCTTGTTCAGAATCTAGAGCAGGGAAACAGGTTCAGCAAACTTTTTCTGCCCTTTCAGATCTCGGGCATCATATGATGCGAGTTTGAGACGCTTTGGATACTTTTCAGTTTTTTGAAAAAATCCTGACCCGCGGGTCACAGTTTTTGCCTTCTTTTTCTCTCCTGAGCTGCACTCAGGTTTCTGCAGCTTGTTCAGAATCTAGAGCAGGGAAACAGGTTCCACAAACTTTTCCTGCCCTTTCGGATCTCGGGCATCATATGACGCGAGTTTGAGACGCTTTGGATACTTTTCATATTTTTGAAAAAATCCTGACCCGCGGGTCACAGTTTTTGTCTTCTTTTTCTCTCCTGAGCTGCACTCAGGTTTCTGCAGCTTGTTCAGAATCTAGAGCAGGGAAACAGGTTCCGTAAACTTTTTCTGCCGTTTCGGATCTCGGGCATCATATGACGCCAGTTTCAGATGCTTTGGATACTTTTCATTATTTTGAAAAAATCCTGACCCGCGGGTCACAGTTTTTGCCTTCCTTTTCTCTTCTGAGCTGCACTCAGATTTCTGCAGCTTCTTCAGACAGTTTTTGCCTTCTTTTTCTCTCCTGAGCTGCACTCAGGTTTCTGCAGCTTGTTCAGAATCTAGAGCAGGGAAACAGGTTCCATAAACTTTTTCTGCCGTTTCGGATCTCGGGCATCATATGACGCCAGTTTCAGATGCTTTGGATACTTTTCATTTTTTTGAAAAAATCCTGACCTGCGGGTCACAGTTTTTGCCTTCTCTTTCTCTCCTGAGCTGCACTCAGATTTCTGCAGCTTCTTCAGACAGTTTTTGCCTTCTTTTTCTCTCCTGAGCTGCACTCAGGTTTCTGCAGCTTGTTCAGAATCTAGAGCAGGGAAACAGGTTCCGCAAATTCTTTCTGCCCTTTCTGATCTCGGGCATCATATGACGCGAGTTTGAGACGCTTTGGATACTTTTCATTTTTTTGAAAAAATCCTGACCAGAGTTTTTCGGGTCAGAGTTTTTGCCTTCTTTTTCTCTCCTGAGCTGCACTCAGGTTTCTGCAGCTTGTTCAGAATCTAGAGCAGGGAAAGAGGTTCCGCAAATTCTTTCTGCCCTTTCTGATCTCAGGCATCATATGACGAGAGTTTGAGACGCTTTGGATACTTTTCATTTT
The DNA here is from genome assembly GCF_030035675.1 of Rhineura floridana. Taxonomy (NCBI): domain Eukaryota; kingdom Metazoa; phylum Chordata; class Lepidosauria; order Squamata; family Rhineuridae; genus Rhineura; species Rhineura floridana. The sequence continues at coordinate 75,280 of NW_026902531.1, read as the reverse complement.
TTTGAAAAAATCCTGACCCGCGGGTCACAGTTTTTGTCTTCTTTTTCTCTCCTGAGCTGCACGCAGGTTTCTGCAGCTTGTTCAGAATCTAGAGCAGGGAAACAGGTTCCGTAAACTTTTTCTGCCGTTTCGGATCTCGGGCATCATATGACGCCAGTTTCAGATGCTTTGGATAGTTTTCATTTTTTTGAAAAAATCCTGACCCGCAGGTCAGAGTTTTTGCCTTCTTTTTCTCTCCTGAGCTGCACTCAGGTTTCTGCAGCTTGTTCAGAATCTAGAGTAGGGAAACAGGTTCCGCAAACTTTTTCTGCCCGTTCGGATCTCGGGCATCATATGACGCGAGTTTGAGACGCTTTGGATACTTTTCATTTTTTTGAAAAAATCCTGACCCGCGGGTCACAGTTTTTGCCTTCTTTTTCTCTCCTGAGCTGCACGCAGGTTTCTGCAGCTTGTTCAGAATCTAGAGCAGGGAAACAGGTTGCGCAAACTTTTTCTGCCCTTTCGGATCTCGGGCATCATATGACGCGAGTTTGAGACGCTTTGTATACTTTTCATTTTTTTGAAAAAATCCTGACCCCGCGGGTCACAGTTTTTGTCTTCTTTTTCTCTCCTGAGCTGCACTCAGGTTTCTGCAGCTTGTTCAGAATCTAGAGCAGGGAAACAGGTTCCGTAAACTTTTTCTGCCGTTTCGGATCTCGGGCATCATATGGCGCCAGTTTCAGATGCTTTGGATACTTTTCATTTTTTTGAAAAAATCCTGACCCGCGGGTCACAGTTTTTGCCTTCCTTTTCTCTCCTGAGTTGCACTCAGATTTCTGCAGCTTCTTCAGACAGTTTTTGCCTTCTTTTTCTCTCCTCAGCTGCACTCAGGTTTCTGCAGCTTGTTCAGAATCTAGAGCAGGGAAACAGGTTCCGCAAACTTTTTCTGCCCTTTCGGATCTCATGCATCATATGATGCGAGTTTGAGACGCTTTGGATACTTTTCATTTTTTTGAAAAAATCCTGACCCGCGTCACAGTTTTTGCCTTCTTTTTCTCTCCTGAGCTGCACGCAGGTTTCTGCAGCTTGTTCAGAATCTAGAGCAGGGAAACAGGTTCCGCAAACTTTTTCTGCCCTTTCGGATCTCGGGCATCATATGACGCCAGTTTCAGATGCTTTGGATAGTTTTCATTTTTTGAAAAAATCCTGACCCGCAGGTCAGAGTTTTTGCCTTCTTTTTCTCTCCTGAGCTGCACTCAGGTTTCTGCAGCTTGTTCAGAATCTAGAGTAGGGAAACAGGTTCCGCAAACTTTTTCTGCCCGTTCGGATCTCGGGCATCATATGACGCGAGTTTGAGACGCTTTGGATACTTTTCATTTTTTTGAAAAAATCCTGACCCGCGGGTCACAGTTTTTGCCTTCTTTTTCTCTCCTGAGCTGCACGCAGGTTTCTGCAGCTTGTTCAGAATCTAGAGCAGGGAAACAGGTTCCGCAAACTTTTCCTGCCCTTTCGGATCTCGGGCATCATATGACGCGAGTTTGAGACGCTTTGGATACTTTTCATTTTTTTGAAAAAATCCTGACCCGCGGGTCACAGTTTTTGTCTTCTTTTTCTCTCCTGAGCTGCACGCAGGTTTCTGCAGCTTGTTCAGAATCTAGAGCAGGGAAACAGGTTCCGTAAACTTTTTCTGCCGTTTCGGATCTCGGGCATCATATGACGCCAGTTTCAGATGCTTTGGATAGTTTTCATTTTTTTGAAAAAATCCTGACCCGCAGGTCAGAGTTTTTGCCTTCTTTTTCTCTCCTGAGCTGCACTCAGGTTTCTGCAGCTTGTTCAGAATCTAGAGCAGGGAAACAGGTTGCGCAAACTTTTTCTGCCCTTTCGGATCTCGGGCATCATATGACGCGAGTTTGAGACGCTTTGTATACTTTTCATTTTTTTGAAAAAATCCTGACCCCGCGGGTCACAGTTTTTGTCTTCTTTTTCTCTCCTGAGCTGCACTCAGGTTTCTGCAGCTTGTTCAGAATCTAGAGCAGGGAAACAGGTTCCGTAAACTTTTTCTGCCGTTTCGGATCTCGGGCATCATATGGCGCCAGTTTCAGATGCTTTGGATACTTTTCATTTTTTGAAAAAATCCTGACCCGCGGGTCACAGTTTTTGCCTTCCTTTTCTCTCCTGAGTTGCACTCAGATTTCTGCAGCTTCTTCAGACAGTTTTTGCCTTCTTTTTCTCTCCTCAGCTGCACTCAGGTTTCTGCAGCTTGTTCAGAATCTAGAGCAGGGAAACAGGTTCCGCAAACTTTTCCTGCCCTTTCGGATCTCGGGCATCATATGACGCGAGTTTGAGACGCTTTGGATACTTTTCATTTTTTTGAAAAAATCCTGACCCGCGGGTCACAGTTTTTGTCTTCTTTTTCTCTCCTGAGCTGCACTCAGGTTTCTGCAGCTTGTTCAGAATCTAGAGCAGGGAAACAGGTTCCGTAAACTTTTTCTGCCGTTTTGGATCTTGGGCATCATATGACGCCAGTTTCAGATGCTTTGGATACTTTTCATTTTTTTGAAAAAATCCTGACCAGAGTTTTTCGGGTCAGAGTTTTTGCCTTCTTTTTCTCTCCTGAGCTGCACTCAGGTTTCTGCAGCTTGTTCAGAATCTAGAGTAGGGAAACAGGTTCCGCAAACTTTTTCTGCCCTTTCGGATCTCGGGCATCATATGACGCGAGTTTGAGACGCTTTGGATACTTTTCATTTTTTTGAAAAAATCCTGACCCGCGGGTCACAGTGTTTGCCTTCTTTTTCTCTCCTGAGCTGCACTCAGGTTTCTGCAGCTTGTTCAGAATCTAGAGCAGGGAAAGAGGTTCCGCAAATTCTTTCTGCCCTTTCTGATATCCGGCATCATATGACGAGAGTTTGAGACGCTTTGGATACTTTTCATTTTTTTGAAAAAATCCTGACCCGCGGGTCACAGTTTTTGCCTTCCTTTTCTCTCCTGAGCTGCACTCAGATTTCTGCAGCTTCTTCAGACAGTTTTTGCCTTCTTTTTCTCTCCTGAGCTGCACTCAGGTTTCTGCAGCTTGTTCAGAATCTAGAGCAGGGAAACAGGTTCCGCAAACTTTTTCTGCCCTTTCGGATCTCGGGCATCATATGACGCGAGTTTGAGACGCTTTGGATACTTTTCATTTTTTTGAAAAAATCCTGACCCGCGGGTCACAGTTTTTGCCTTCTTTTTCTCTCCTGAGCTGCACTCAGGTTTCTGCAGCTTGTTCAGAATCTAGAGCAGGGAAACAGGTTCCGCAAACTTTTCCTGCCCTTTCGGATCTCGGGCATCATATGACGCGAGTTTGAGACGCTTTGGATACTTTTCATTATTTTGAAATATCCTGACCCGCGGGTCACAGTTTTTGCCTTCTTTTTCTCTTCTGAGCTGCACTCAGGTTTCTGCAGCTTCTTCAGACAGTTTTTGCCTTCTTTTTCTCTCCTGAGCTGCACTCAGGTTTCTGCAGCTTGTTCAGAATCTAGAGCAGGGAAACAGGTTCCGCAATTTTTTTCTGCCCTTTCGGATCTCGGGCATCATATGACGCGAGTTTGAGACGCTTTGGATACTTTTCATTTTTTGAAAAAATCCTGACCCGCGGGTCACAGTTTTTGCCTTCTTTTTCTCTCCTGAGCTGCACTCAGGTTTCTGCAGCTTGTTCAGAATCTAGAGCAGGGAAACAGGTTCAGCAAACTTTTTCTGCCCTTTCAGATCTCGGGCATCATATGATGCGAGTTTGAGACGCTTTGGATACTTTTCAGTTTTTTGAAAAAATCCTGACCCGCGGGTCACAGTTTTTGCCTTCTTTTTCTCTCCTGAGCTGCACTTCCACCTAGGTTTCTGCAGCTTGTTCAGAATCTAGAGCAGGGAAACAGGTTCCACAAACTTTTCCTGCCCTTTCGGATCTCGGGCATCATATGACGCGAGTTTGAGACGCTTTGGATACTTTTCATATTTTTGAAAAAATCCTGACCCGCGGGTCACAGTTTTTGTCTTCTTTTTCTCTCCTGAGCTGCACTCAGGTTTCTGCAGCTTGTTCAGAATCTAGAGCAGGGAAACAGGTTCCGTAAACTTTTTCTGCCGATCTCGGGCATCATATGACGCCAGTTTCAGATGCTTTGGATACTTTTCATTATTTTGAAAAAATCCTGACCCGCGGGTCACAGTTTTTGCCTTCCTTTTCTCTTCTGAGCTGCACTCAGATTTCTGCAGCTTCTTCAGACAGTTTTTGCCTTCTTTTTCTCTCCTGAGCTGCACTCAGGTTTCTGCAGCTTGTTCAGAATCTAGAGCAGGGAAACAGGTTCCATAAACTTTTTCTGCCGTTTCGGATCTCGGGCATCATATGACGCCAGTTTCAGATGCTTTGGATACTTTTCATTTTTTTGAAAAAATCCTGACCTGCGGGTCACAGTTTTTGCCTTCTCTTTCTCTCCTGAGCTGCACTCAGATTTCTGCAGCTTCTTCAGACAGTTTTTGCCTTCTTTTTCTCTCCTGAGCTGCACTCAGGTTTCTGCAGCTTGTTCAGAATCTAGAGCAGGGAAACAGGTTCCGCAAATTCTTTCTGCCCTTTCTGATCTCGGGCATCATATGACGCGAGTTTGAGACGCTTTGGATACTTTTCATTTTTTTGAAAAAATCCTGACCAGAGTTTTTCGGGTCAGAGTTTTTGCCTTCTTTTTCTCTCCTGAGCTGCACTCAGGTTTCTGCAGCTTGTTCAGAATCTAGAGCAGGGAAAGAGGTTCCGCAAATTCTTTCTGCCCTTTCTGATCTCAGGCATCATATGACGAGAGTTTGAGACGCTTTGGATACTTTTCATTTTTTTGAAAAAATCCTGACCAGAGTTTTTCGGGTCAGAGTTTTTGCCTTCTTTTTCTCTCCTGAGCTGCACTCAGGTTTCTGCAGCTTGTTCAGAATCTAGAGTAGGGAAACAGGTTCCGCAAACTTTTTCTGCCCGTTCGGATCTCGGGCATCATATGACGCGAGTTTGAGACGCTTTGGATACTTTTCATTTTTTTGAAAAAATCCTGACCCGCGGGTCACAGTTTTTGCCTTCTTTTTCTCTCCTGAGCTGCACTCAGGTTTCTGCAGCTTGTTCAGAATCTAGAGCAGGGAAACAGGTTCCGCAAACTTTTTCTGCCCTTTAGGATCTCATGCATCATATGATGCGAGTTTGAGACGCTTTGGATACTTTTCATTTTTTTGAAAAAATCCTGACCCGCGGGTCACAGTTTTTGCCTTCTTTTTCTCTCCTGAGCTGCACGCAGGTTTCTGCAGCTTGTTCAGAATCTAGAGCAGGGAAACATGTTCCGCAAACTTTTCCTGCCCTTTCGGATCTCGGGCATCATATGACGCGAGTTTGAGACGCTTTGGATACTTTTCATTTTTTTGAAAAAATCCTGACCCGCGGGTCACAGTTTTTGTCTTCTTTTTCTCTCCTGAGCTGCACGCAGGTTTCTGCAGCTTGTTCAGAATCTAGAGCAGGGAAACAGGTTCCGTAAACTTTTTCTGCCGTTTCGGATCTCGGGCATCATATGACGCCAGTTTCAGATGCTTTGGATAGTTTTCATTTTTTTGAAAAAATCCTGACCCGCGGGTCAGAGTTTTTGCCTTCTTTTTCTCTCCTGAGCTGCACTCAGGTTTCTGCAGCTTGTTCAGAATCTAGAGCAGGGAAACAGCTTCCGCAAACTTTTTCTGCCCTTTCGGATCTCATGCATCATATGATGCGAGTTTGAGACGCTTTGGATACTTTTCATTTTTTTGAAAAAATCCTGACCCGCGGGTCACAGTTTTTGCCTTCTTTTTCTCTCCTGAGCTGCACTCAGGTTTCTGCAGCTTGTTCAGAATCTAGAGCAGGGAAAGAGGTTCCGCAAATTCTTTCTGCCCTTTCTGATCTCGGGCATCATATGACGAGAGTTTGAGACGCTTTGGATACTTTTCATTTTTTTGAAAAAATCCTGACCAGAGTTTTTCGGGTCAGAGTTTTTGCCTTCTTTTTCTCTCCTGAGCTGCACTCAGGTCACTGCAGCTTGTTCAGAATCTAGAGCAGGGAAACAGGTTCCGCAAACTTTTCCTGCCCTTTCGGATCTCGGGCATCATATGACGCGAGTTTGAGACGCTTTGGATACTTTTCATTTTTTTGAAAAAATCCTGACCCGCGGGTCACAGTTTTTGCCTTCTTTTTCTCTCCTGAGCTACACTCAGGTTTCTGCAGCTTGTTCAGAATCTAGAGCAGGGAAACAGGTTCCGCAAACTTTTTCTGCCCTTTCGGATCTCATGCATCATATGATGCGAGTTTGAGACGCTTTGGATACTTTTCATTTTTTTGAAAAAATCCTGACCAGAGTTTTTCGGGTCAGAGTTTTTGCCTTCTTTTTCTCTCCTGAGCTGCACTCAGGTTTCTGCAGCTTGTTCAGAATCTAGAGCAGGGAAACAGGTTCCGCAAACTTTTTCTGCCCTTTCGGATCTCGGGCATCATATGACGCGAGTTTGAGACGCTTTGGATACTTTTCATTTTTTTGAAAAAATCCTGACCCGCGGGTCACAGTTTTTGCCTTCTTTTTCTCTCCTGAGCTGCACTCAGATTTCTGCAGCTTGTTCAGAATCTAGAGCAGGGAAACAGGTTCCGCAAATTCCTTCTGCCCTTTCTGATCTCGGGCATCATATGACGTGAGTTTGAAACGCTTTGGATACTTTTCATTTTTTTGAAAAAATCCTGACCAGAGTTTTTCGGGTCAGAGTTTTTGCCTTCTTTTTCTCTCCTGAGCTGCACTCAGGTTTCTGCAGCTTGTTCAGAATCTAGAGCAGGGAAACAGGTTCCGCAAATTCCTTCTGCCCTTTCGGATCTCGGGCATCATATGATGCGAGTTTGAGACGCTTTGGATACTTTTCATTTTTTTGAAAAAATCCTGACCCGCGGGTCACAGTTTTTGCCTTCTTTTTCTCTCCTGAGCTGCACTCAGGTTTCTGCAGCTTGTTCAGAATCTAGAGCAGGGAAACAGGTTCCGCAAATTCCTTCTGCCCTTTCTGATCTCAGGCATCATATGACGCGAGTTTGAGACGCTTTGGATACTTTTCATTTTTTTGAAAAAATCCTGAGCAGAGTTTTTCGGGTCAGAGTTTTTGCATTCTTTTTCTCTCCTGAGCTGCGCTCAGGTTTCTGCAGCTTGTTCAGAATCTAGAGCAGGGAAACAGGTTCCGCAAATTCTTTCTGCCCTTTCTGATCTCGGGCATCATATGACGCGAGTTTGAGACGCTTTGGATACTTTTCATTTTTCTGAAAAAATCCTGACCAGAGTTTTTCGGGTCAGAGTTTTTGCCTTCTTTTTCTCTCCTGAGCTGCACTCAGGTTTCTGCAGCTTGTTCAGAATCTAGAGCAGGGAAAGAGGTTCCGCAAATTCTTTCTGCCCTTTCTGATCTCGGGCATCATATGACGAGAGTTTGAGACGCTTTGGATACTTTTCATTTTTTTGAAAAAATCCTGACCAGAGTTTTTCGGGTCACAGTTTTTGTCTTCTTTTTCTCTCCTGAGCTGCACGCAGGTTTCTGCAGCTTGTTCAGAATCGAGAGCAGGGAAACAGGTTCCGTAAACTTTTTCTGCCGTTTCGGATCTCGGGCATCATATGACGCCAGTTTCAGATGCTTTGGATAGTTTTCATTTTTTTGAAAAAATCCTGACCCGCAGGTCAGAGTTTTTGCCTTCTTTTTCTCTCCTGAGCTGCACGCATGTTTCTGCAGCTTGTTCAGAATCTAGAGCAGGGAAACAGGTTCCGCAAACTTTTCCTGCCCTTTCGGATCTCGGGCATGATATGACGCGAGTTTGAGACGCTTTGGATACTTTTCATTTTTTTGAAAAAATCCTGACCCGCGGGTCACAGTTTTTGTCTTCTTTTTCTCTCCTGAGCTGCACGCAGGTTTCTGCAGCTTGTTCAGAATCTAGAGCAGGGAAACAGGTTCCGTAAACTTTTTCTGCCGTTTCGGATCTCGGGCATCATATGACGCCAGTTTCAGATGCTTTGGATAGTTTTCATTTTTTTGAAAAAATCCTGACCCGCAGGTCAGAGTTTTTGCCTTCTTTTTCTCTCCTGAGCTGCACTCAGGTTTCTGCAGCTTGTTCAGAATCTAGAGCAGGGAAACAGGTTCCGCAAACTTTTTCTGCCCTTTCGGATCTCGGGCATCATATGACGCGAGTTTGAGACGCTTTGTATACTTTTCATTTTTTTGAAAAAATCCTGACCCCGCGGGTCACAGTTTTTGTCTTCTTTTTCTCTCCTGAGCTGCACTCAGGTTTCTGCAGCTTGTTCAGAATCTAGAGCAGGGAAACAGGTTGCGCAAACTTTTTCTGCCCTTTCGGAACTCATGCATCATATGATGCGAGTTTGAGACGCTTTGGATACTTTTCATTTTTTTGAAAAAATCCTGACCCCGCGGGTCACAGTTTTTGTCTTCTTTTTCTCTCCTGAGCTGCACTCAGGTTTCTGCAGCTTGTTCAGAATCTAGAGCAGGGAAACAGGTTCCGTAAACTTTTTCTGCCGTTTCGGATCTCGGGCATCATATGGCGCCAGTTTCAGATGCTTTGGATACTTTTCATTTTTTTGAAAAAATCCTGACCCGCGGGTCACAGTTTTTGCCTTCCTTTTCTCTCCTGAGCTGCACTCAGATTTCTGCAGCTTCTTCAGACAGTTTTTGCCTTCTTTTTCTCTCCTGAGCTGCACTCAGGTTTCTGCAGCTTGTTCAGAATCTAGAGCAGGGAAACAGGTTCCGCAAACTTTTTCTGCCCTTTCGGATCTCGGGCATCATATGACGCGAGTTTGAGACGCTTTGGATACTTTTCATTTTTTTGAAAAAATCCTGACCCGCGGGTCACAGTTTTTGCCTTCTTTTTCTCTCCTGAGCTGCACTCAGGTTTCTGCAGCTTGTTCAGAATCTAGAGCAGGGAAACAGGTTCCGCAAACTTTTCCTGCCCTTTCGGATCTCGGGCATCATATGACGCGAGTTTGAGACGCTTTGGATACTTTTCATTATTTTGAAATATCCTGACCCGCGGGTCACAGTTTTTGCCTTCCTTTTCTCTTCTGAGCTGCACTCAGGTTTCTGCAGCTTCTTCAGACAGTTTTTGCCTTCTTTTTCTCTCCTGAGCTGCACTCAGGTTTCTGCAGCTTGTTCAGAATCTAGAGCAGGGAAACAGGTTCCGCAATTTTTTTCTGCCCTTTCGGATCTCGGGCATCATATGACGCGAGTTTGAGACGCTTTGGATACTTTTCATTTTTTTGAAAAAATCCTGACCCGCGGGTCACAGTTTTTGCCTTCTTTTTCTCTCCTGAGCTGCACTCAGGTTTCTGCAGCTTGTTCAGAATCTAGAGCAGGGAAACAGGTTCCGCAAACTTTTTCTGCCCTTTCGGATCTCGGGCATCATATGACGCGAGTTTGAGACGCTTTGGATACTTTTCATTTTTTTGAAAAAATCCTGACCCGCGGGTCACAGTTTTTGCCTTCTTTTTCTCTCCTGAGCTGCACTCAGGTTTCTGCAGCTTGTTCAGAATCTAGAGCAGGGAAACAGGTTCCGCAAACTTTTCCTGCCCTTTCGGATCTCGGGCATCATATGACGCGAGTTTGAGACGCTTTGGATACTTTTCATTATTTTGAAATATCCTGACCCGCGGGTCACAGTTTTTGCCTTCCTTTTCTCTTCTGAGCTGCACTCAGGTTTCTGCAGCTTCTTCAGACAGTTTTTGCCTTCTTTTTCTCTCCTGAGCTGCACTCAGGTTTCTGCAGCTTGTTCAGAATCTAGAGCAGGGAAACAGGTTCCGCAATTTTTTTCTGCCCTTTCGGATCTCGGGCATCATATGACGCGAGTTTGAGACGCTTTGGATACTTTTCATTTTTTTGAAAAAATCCTGACCCGCGGGTCACAGTTTTTGCCTTCTTTTTCTCTCCTGAGCTGCACTCAGGTTTCTGCAGCTTGTTCAGAATCTAGAGCAGGGAAACAGGTTCCGCAAACTTTTTCTGCCCTTTCAGATCTCGGGCATCATATGATGCGAGTTTGAGACGCTTTGGATACTTTTCAGTTTTTTGAAAAAATCCTGACCCGCGGGTCACAGTTTTTGCCTTCTTTTTCTCTCCTGAGCTGCACTCAGGTTTCTGCAGCTTGTTCAGAATCTAGAGCAGGGAAACAGGTTCCACAAACTTTTCCTGCCCTTTCGGATCTCGGGCATCATATGACGCGAGTTTGAGACGCTTTGGATACTTTTCATATTTTTGAAAAAATCCTGACCCGCGGGTCACAGTTTTTGTCTTCTTTTTCTCTCCTGAGCTGCACTCAGGTTTCTGCAGCTTGTTCAGAATCTAGAGCAGGGAAACAGGTTCCGTAAACTTTTTCTGCCGTTTCGGATCTCGGGCATCATATGACGCCAGTTTCAGATGCTTTGGATACTTTTCATTATTTTGAAAAAATCCTGACCCGCGGGTCACAGTTTTTGCCTTCCTTTTCTCTTCTGAGCTGCACTCAGATTTCTGCAGCTTCTTCAGACAGTTTTTGCCTTCTTTTTCTCTCCTGAGCTGCACTCAGGTTTCTGCAGCTTGTTCAGAATCTAGAGCAGGGAAAGAGGTTCCGCAAATTCTTTCTGCCCTTTCTGATCTCAGGCATCATATGACGAGAGTTTGAGACGCTTTGGATACTTTTCATTTTTTTGAAAAAATCCTGACCAGAGTTTTTCGGGTCAGAGTTTTTGCCTTCTTTTTCTCTCCTGAGCTGCACTCAGGTTTCTGCAGCTTTTTCAGAATCTAGAGTAGGGAAACAGGTTCCGCAAACTTTTTCTGCCCGTTCGGATCTCGGGCATCATATGACGCGAGTTTGAGACGCTTTGGATACTTTTCATTTTTTTGAAAAAATCCTGACCCGCGGGTCACAGTTTTTGCCTTCTTTTTCTCTCCTGAGCTGCACTCAGGTTTCTGCAGCTTGTTCAGAATCTAGAGCAGGGAAACAGGTTCCGCCAACTTTTTCTGCCCTTTAGGATCTCATGCATCATATGATGCGAGTTTGAGACGCTTTGGATACTTTTCATTTTTTTGAAAAAATCCTGACCCGCGGGTCAGAGTTTTTGCCTTCTTTTTCTCTCCTGAGCTGCACGCAGGTTTCTGCAGCTTGTTCAGAATCTAGAGCAGGGAAACAGGTTCCGCAAACTTTTCCTGCCCTTTCGGATCTCGGGCATCATATGACGCGAGTTTGAGACGCTTTGGATACTTTTCATTTTTTTGAAAAAATCCTGACCCGCGGGTCACAGTTTTTGTCTTCTTTTTCTCTCCTGAGCTGCACGCAGGTTTCTGCAGCTTGTTCAGAATCTAGAGCAGGGAAACAGGTTCCGTAAACTTTTTCTGCCGTTTCGGATCTCGGGCATCATATGACGCCAGTTTCAGATGCTTTGGATAGTTTTCATTTTTTTGAAAAAATCCTGACCCGCGGGTCAGAGTTTTTGCCTTCTTTTTCTCTCCTGAGCTGCACTCAGGTTTCTGCAGCTTGTTCAGAATCTAGAGCAGGGAAACAGCTTCCGCAAACTTTTTCTGCCCTTTCGGATTTCATGCATCATATGATACGAGTTTGAGACGCTTTGGATACTTTTCATTTTTTTGAAAAAATCCTGACCCGCGGGTCACAGTTTTTGCCTTCTTTTTCTCTCCTGAGCTGCACTCAGGTTTCTGCAGCTTGTTCAGAATCTAGAGCAGGGAAAGAGGTTCCGCAAATTCTTTCTGCCCTTTCTGATCTCGGGCATCATATGACGAGAGTTTGAGACGCTTTGGATACTTTTCATTTTTTTGAAAAAATCCTGACCAGAGTTTTTCGGGTCAGAATTTTTGCCTTCTTTTTCTCTCCAGAGCTGCACTCAGGTCACTGCAGCTTGTTCAGAATCTAGAGCAGGGAAACAGGTTCCGCAAACTTTTTCTGCCCGTTCGGATCTCGGGCATCATATGACGCGAGTTTGAGACGCTTTGGATACTTTTCATTTTTTTGAAAAAATCCTGACCCGCGGGTCACAGTTTTTGCCTTCTTTTTCTCTCCTGAGCTGCACTCAGGTTTCTGCAGCTTGTTCAGAATCTAGAGCAGGGAAACAGGTTCCGCAAACTTTTTCTGCCCTTTAGGATCTCATGCATCATATGATGCGAGTTTGAGACGCTTTGGATACTTTTCATTTTTTTGAAAAAATCCTGACCCGCGGGTCAGAGTTTTTGCCTTCTTTTTCTCTCCTGAGCTGCACGCAGGTTTCTGCAGCTTGTTCAGAATCTAGAGCAGGGAAACAGGTTCCGCAAACTTTTCCTGCCCTTTCGGATCTCGGGCATCATATGACGCGAGTTTGAGACGCTTTGGATACTTTTCATTTTTTTGAAAAAATCCTGACCCGCGGGTCACAGTTTTTGTCTTCTTTTTCTCTCCTGAGCTGCACGCAGGTTTCTGCAGCTTGTTCAGAATCTAGAGCAGGGAAACAGGTTCCGTAAACTTTTTCTGCCGTTTCGGATCTCGGGCATCATATGACGCCAGTTTCAGATGCTTTGGATAGTTTTCATTTTTTTGAAAAAATCCTGACCCGCGGGTCAGAGTTTTTGCCTTCTTTTTCTCTCCTGAGCTGCACTCAGGTTTCTGCAGCTTGTTCAGAATCTAGAGCAGGGAAACAGCTTCCGCAAACTTTTTCTGCCCTTTCGGATCTCATGCATCATATGATGCGAGTTTGAGACGCTTTGGATACTTTTCATTTTTTTGAAAAAATCCTGACCCGCGGGTCACAGTTTTTGCCTTCTTTTTCTCTCCTGAGCTGCACTCAGGTTTCTGCAGCTTGTTCAGAATCTAGAGCAGGGAAAGAGGTTCCGCAAATTCTTTCTGCCCTTTCTGATCTCGGGCATCATATGACGAGAGTTTGAGACGCTTTGGATACTTTTCATTTTTTTGAAAAAATCCTGACCAGAGTTTTTCGGGTCAGAGTTTTTGCCTTCTTTTTCTCTCCAGAGCTGCACTCAGGTCACTGCAGCTTGTTCAGAATCTAGAGCAGGGAAACAGGTTCCGCAAACTTTTCCTGCACTTTCGGATCTCGGGCATCATATGACGCGAGTTTGAGACGCTTTGGATACTTTTCATTTTTTTGAAAAAATCCTGACCCGCGGGCCAGAGTTTTTGCCTTCTTTTTCTCTCCTGAGCTGCACTCAGGTTTCTGCAGCTTGTTCAGAATCTAGAGCAGGGAAACAGGTTCCGCAAACTTTTTCTGCCCTTTCGGATCTCGGGCATCATATGACGCGAGTTTGAGACGCTTTGGATACTTTTCATTTTTTTGAAAAAATCCTGACCCACATGTCACAGTTTTTGCCTTCTTTTTCTCTCCTGAGCTGCACTCAGGTTTCTGCAGCTTGTTCAGAATCTAGAGCAGGGAAACAGCTTCCGAAAACTTTTTCTGCCCTTTCGGATCTCATGCATCATATGATGCGAGTTTGAGACGCTTTGGATACTTTTCATTTTTTTGAAAAAATCCTGACCCGCGGGTCACAGTTTTTGCCTTCTTTTTCTCTCCTGAGCTGCACTCAGGTTTCTGCAGCTTGTTCAGAATCTAGAGCAGGGAAAGAGGTTCCGCAAATTTTTTCTGCCCTTTCTGATCTCGGGCATCATATGACGCGAGTTTGAGACGCTTTGGATACTTTTCATTTTTCTGAAAAAATCCTGACCAGAGTTTTTCGGGTCAGAGTTTTTGCCTTCTTTTTCTCTCCTGAGCTGCACTCAGGTTTCTGCAGCTTGTTCAGAATCTAGAGCAGGGAAAGAGGTTCCGCAAATTCTTTCTGCCCTTTCTGATCTCGGGCATCATATGACGAGAGTTTGAGACGCTTTGGATACTTTTCATTTTTTTGAAAAAATCCTGACCAGAGTTTTTCGGGTCAGAGTTTTTGCCTTCTTTTTCTCTCCAGAGCTGCACTCAGGTCACTGCAGCTTGTTCAGAATCTAGAGCAGGGAAACAGGTTCCGCAAACTTTTCCTGCCCTTTCGGATCTCGGGCATCATATGACGCGAGTTTGAGACGCTTTGGATACTTTTCATTTTTTTGAAAAAATCCTGACCCGCGGGCCAGAGTTTTTGCCTTCTTTTTCTCTCCTGAGCTGCACTCAGGTTTCTGCAGCTTGTTCAGAATCTAGAGCAGGGAAACAGGTTCCGCAAACTTTTTCTGCCCTTTCGGATCTCGGGCATCATATGACGCGAGTTTGAGACGCTTTGGATACTTTTCATTTTTTTGAAAAAATCCTGACCCACATGTCACAGTTTTTGCCTTCTTTTTCTCTCCTGAGCTGCACTCAGGTTTCTGCAGCTTGTTCAGAATCTAGAGCAGGGAAACAGCTTCCGAAAACTTTTTCTGCCCTTTCGGATCTCATGCATCATATGATGCGAGTTTGAGACGCTTTGGATACTTTTCATTTTTTTGAAAAAATCCTGACCCGCGGGTCACAGTTTTTGCCTTCTTTTTCTCTCCTGAGCTGCACTCAGGTTTCTGCAGCTTGTTCAGAATCTAGAGCAGGGAAAGAGGTTCCGCAAATTTTTTCTGCCCTTTCTGATCTCGGGCATCATATGACGCGAGTTTGAGACGCTTTGGATACTTTTCATTTTTCTGAAAAAATCCTGACCAGAGTTTTTCGGGTCAGAGTTTTTGCCTTCTTTTTCTCTCCTGAGCTGCACTCAGGTTTCTGCAGCTTGTTCAGAATCTAGAGTAGGGAAACAGGTTCCGCAAACTTTTTCTGCCCTTTCGGATCTCGGGCATCATATGACGCGAGTTTGAGACGCTTTGGATACTTTTCATTTTTTTGAAAAAATCCTGACCCGCGGGTCACAGTTTTTGTCTTCTTTTTCTCTCCTGAGCTGCACGCAGGTTTCTGCAGCTTGTTCAGAATCTAGAGCAGGGAAACAGGTTCCGTAAACTTTTTCTGCCGTTTCGGATCTCGGGCATCATATGACGCCAGTTTCAGATGCTTTGGATAGTTTTCATTTTTTTGAAAAAATCCTGACCCGCAGGTCAGAGTTTTTGCCTTCTTTTTCCCTCCTGAGCTGCACTCAGGTTTCTGCAGCTTGTTCAGAATCTAGAGTAGGGAAACAGGTTCCGCAAACTTTTTCTGCCCGTTCGGATCTCGGGCATCATATGACGCGAGTTTGAGACGCTTTGGATACTTTTCATTTTTTTGAAAAAATCCTGACCCGCGGGTCACAGTTTTTGCCTTCTTTTTCTCTCCTGAGCTGCACTCAGGTTTCTGCAGCTTGTTCAGAATCTAGAGCAGGGAAACAGGTTCCGCAAACTTTTCCTGCCCTTTCGGATCTCGGGCATCATATGACGCGAGTTTGAGATGCTTTGGATACTTTTCATTTTTTTGAAAAAATCCTGACCCGCGGGTCACAGTTTTTGTCTTCTTTTTCTCTCCTGAGCTGCACGCAGGTTTCTGCAGCTTGTTCAGAATCTAGAGCAGGGAAACAGGTTCCGTAAACTTTTTCTGCCGTTTCGGATCTCGGGCATCATATGATGCCAGTTTCAGATGCTTTGGATAGTTTTCATTTTTTTGAAAAAATCCTGACCCGCAGGTCAGAGTTTTTGCCTTCTTTTTCTCTCCTGAGCTGCACTCAGGTTTCTGCAGCTTGTTCAGAATCTAGAGCAGGGAAACAGGTTCCGCAAACTTTTTCTGCCCTTTCGGATCTCGGGCATCATATGACGCGAGTTTGAGACGCTTTGTATACTTTTCATTTTTTTGAAAAAATCCTGACCCCGCGGGTCACAGTTTTTGTCTTCTTTTTCTCTCCTGAGCTGCACTCAGGTTTCTGCAGCTTGTTCAGAATCTAGAGCAGGGAAACAGGTTGCGCAAACTTTTTCTGCCCTTTCGGAACTCATGCATCATATGATGCGAGTTTGAGACGCTTTGGATACTTTTCATTTTTTTGAAAAAATCCTGACCCCGCGGGTCAGAGTTTTTGTCTTCTTTTTCTCTCCTGAGCTGCACTCAGGTTTCTGCAGCTTGTTCAGAATCTAGAGTAGGGAAACAGGTTCCGCAAACTTTTTCTGCCCTTTCGGATCTCGGGCATCATATGACGCGAGTTTGAGACGCTTTGGATACTTTTCATTTTTTTGAAAAAATCCTGACCCGCGGGTCACAGTTTTTGCCTTCTTTTTCTCTCCTGAGCTGCACTCAGGTTTCTGCAGCTTGTTCAGAATCTAGAGCAGGGAAAGAGGTTCCGCAAATTCTTTCTGACCTTTCTGATATCCGGCATCATATGACGAGAGTTTGAGACGCTTTGGATACTTTTCATTTTTTTGAAAAAATCCTGACCCGCGGGTCACAGTTTTTGCCTTCCTTTTCTCTCCTGAGCTGCACTCAGATTTCTGCAGCTTCTTCAGACAGTTTTTGCCTTCTTTTTCTCTCCTGAGCTGCACTCAGGTTTCTGCAGCTTGTTCAGAATCTAGAGCAGGGAAACAAGTTCCGCAAATTCTTTCTGCCCTCTCTGATCTCGGGCATCATATGACGTGAGTTTGAGACGCCTTGGATACTTTTCATTTTTTTGAAAAAATCCTGACCAGAGTTCTTCGGGTCAGAGTTTTTGCCTTCTTTTTCTCTCCTGAGCTGCACTCAGGTTTCTGCAGCTTGTTCAGAATCTAGAGCAGGGAAACAGGTTCTGCAAACTTTTTCTGCCCTTTCGGATCTCGGGCATCATATGACGCGAGTTTGAGACGCTTTGGATACTTTTCATTTTTTTGAAAAAATCCTGACCCGCGGGTCACAGTTTTTGCCTTCTTTTTCTCTCCTGAGCTGCACTCAGGTTTCTGCAGCTTGTTCAGAATCTAGAGCAGGGAAACAGGTTCCGCAAACTTTTCCTGCCCTTTCGGATCTCGGGCATCATATGACGCGAGTTTGAGACGCTTTGGATACTTTTCATTATTTTGAAATATCCTGACCCGCGGGTCACAGTTTTTGCCTTCCTTTTCTCTTCTGAGCTGCACTCAGGTTTCTGCAGCTTCTTCAGACAGTTTTTGCCTTCTTTTTCTCTCCTGAGCTGCACTCAGGTTTCTGCAGCTTGTTCAGAATCTAGAGCAGGGAAACAGGTTCCGCAATTTTTTTCTGCCCTTTCGGATCTCGGGCATCATATGACGCGAGTTTGAGACGCTTTGGATACTTTTCATTTTTTTGAAAAAATCCTGACCCGCGGGTCACAGTTTTTGCCTTCTTTTTCTCTCCTGAGCTGCACTCAGGTTTCTGCAGCTTGTTCAGAATCTAGAGCAGGGAAACAGGTTCCGCAAACTTTTTCTGCCCTTTCAGATCTCGGGCATCATATGATGCGAGTTTGAGACGCTTTGGATACTTTTCAGTTTTTTGAAAAAATCCTGACCCGCGGGTCACAGTTTTTGCCTTCTTTTTCTCTCCTGAGCTGCACTCAGGTTTCTGCAGCTTGTTCAGAATCTAGAGCAGGGAAACAGGTTCCACAAACTTTTCCTGCCCTTTCGGATCTCGGGCATCATATGACGCGAGTTTGAGACGCTTTGGATACTTTTCATTTTTTTGAAAAAATCCTGACCCGCGGGTCACAGTTTTTGTCTTATTTTTCTCTCCTGAGCTGCACTCAGGTTTCTGCAGCTTGTTCAGAATCTAGAGTAGGGAAACAGGTTCCGCAAATTCTTTCTGCCCTTTCTGATCTCGGGCATCATATGACGAGAGTTTGAGACGCTTTGGATACTTTTCATTTTTTTGAAAAAATCCTGACCAGAGTTTTTCGGGTCAGAGTTTTTGCCTTCTTTTTCTCTCCTGAGCTGCACTCAGGTCACTGCAGCTTGTTCAGAATCTAGAGCAGGGAAACAGGTTCCGCAAACTTTTCCTGCCCTTTCGGATCTCGGGCATCATATGACGCGAGTTTGAGACGCTTTGGATACTTTTCATTTTTTTGAAAAAATCCTGACCCGCGGGTCACAGTTTTTGTCTTCTTTTTCTCTCCTGAGCTGCACGCAGGTTTCTGCAGCTTGTTCAGAATCTAGAGCAGGGAAACAGGTTCCACAAACTTTTCCTGCCCTTTCGGATCTCGGGCATCATATGACGCGAGTTTGAGACGCTTTGGATACTTTTCATATTTTTGAAAAAATCCTGACCCGCGGGTCACAGTTTTTGTCTTCTTTTTCTCTCCTGAGCTGCACTCAGGTTTCTGCAGCTTGTTCAGAATCTAGAGCAGGGAAACAGGTTCCGTAAACTTTTTCTGCCGTTTCGGATCTCGGGCATCATATGACGCCAGTTTCAGATGCTTTGGATACTTTTCATTATTTTGAAAAAATCCTGACCCGCGGGTCACAGTTTTTGCCTTCCTTTTCTCTTCTGAGCTGCACTCAGATTTCTGCAGCTTCTTCAGACAGTTTTTGCCTTCTTTTTCTCTCCTGAGCTGCACTCAGGTTTCTGCAGCTTGTTCAGAATCTAGAGCAGGGAAACAGGTTCCATAAACTTTTTCTGCCGTTTCGGATCTCGGGCATCATATGACGCCAGTTTCAGATGCTTTGGATACTTTTCATTTTTTTGAAAAAATCCTGACCTGCGGGTCACAGTTTTTGCCTTCTCTTTCTCTCCTGAGCTGCACTCAGATTTCTGCAGCTTCTTCAGACAGTTTTTGCCTTCTTTTTCTCTCCTGAGCTGCACTCAGGTTTCTGCAGCTTGTTCAGAATCTAGAGCAGGGAAACAGGTTCCGCAAATTCTTTCTGCCCTTTCTGATCTCGGGCATCATATGACGCGAGTTTGAGACGCTTTGGATACTTTTCATTTTTTTGAAAAAATCCTGACCAGAGTTTTTCGGGTCAGAGTTTTTGCCTTCTTTTTCTCTCCTGAGCTGCACTCAGGTTTCTGCAGCTTGTTCAGAATCTAGAGCAGGGAAAGAGGTTCCGCAAATTCTTTCTGCCCTTTCTGATCTCAGGCATCATATGACGAGAGTTTGAGACGCTTTGGATACTTTTCATTTTTTTGAAAAAATCCTGACCAGAGTTTTTCGGGTCAGAGTTTTTGCCTTCTTTTTCTCTCCTGAGCTGCACTCAGGTTTCTGCAGCTTGTTCAGAATCTAGAGTAGGGAAACAGGTTCCGCAAACTTTTTCTGCCCGTTCGGATCTCGGGCATCATATGACGCGAGTTTGAGACGCTTTGGATACTTTTCATTTTTTTGAAAAAATCCTGACCCGCGGGTCACAGTTTTTGCCTTCTTTTTCTCTCCTGAGCTGCACTCAGGTTTCTGCAGCTTGTTCAGAATCTAGAGCAGGGAAACAGGTTCCGCAAACTTTTTCTGCCCTTTAGGATCTCATGCATCATATGATGCGAGTTTGAGACGCTTTGGATACTTTTCATTTTTTTGAAAAAATCCTGACCCGCGGGTCACAGTTTTTGCCTTCTTTTTCTCTCCTGAGCTGCACGCAGGTTTCTGCAGCTTGTTCAGAATCTAGAGCAGGGAAACAGGTTCCGCAAACTTTTCCTGCCCTTTCGGATCTCGGGCATCATATGACGCGAGTTTGAGACGCTTTGGATACTTTTCATTTTTTTGAAAAAATCCTGACCCGCGGGTCACAGTTTTTGTCTTCTTTTTCTCTCCTGAGCTGCACGCAGGTTTCTGCAGCTTGTTCAGAATCTAGAGCAGGGAAACAGGTTCCGTAAACTTTTTCTGCCGTTTCGGATCTCGGGCATCATATGACGCCAGTTTCAGATGCTTTGGATAGTTTTCATTTTTTTGAAAAAATCCTGACCCGCGGGTCAGAGTTTTTGCCTTCTTTTTCTCTCCTGAGCTGCACTCAGGTTTCTGCAGCTTGTTCAGAATCTAGAGCAGGGAAACAGCTTCCGCAAACTTTTTCTGCCCTTTAGGATCTCATGCATCATATGATGCGAGTTTGAGACGCTTTGGATACTTTTCATTTTTTTGAAAAAATCCTGACCCGCGGGTCACAGTTTTTGTCTTCTTTTTCTCTCCTGAGCTGCACGCAGGTTTCTGCAGCTTGTTCAGAATCTAGAGCAGGGAAACAGGTTCCGTAAACTTTTTCTGCCGTTTCGGATCTCGGGCATCATATGACGCCAGTTTCAGATGCTTTGGATAGTTTTCATTTTTTTGAAAAAATCCTGACCCGCGGGCCAGAGTTTTTGCCTTCTTTTTCTCTCCTGAGCTGCACTCAGGTTTCTGCAGCTTCTTCAGACAGTATTTGCCTTCTTTTTCTCTCCTGAGCTGCACTCAGGTTTCTGCAGCTTGTTCAGAATCTAGAGCAGGGAAACAGGTTCCGCAAATTCTTTCTGCCCTCTCTGATCTCGGGCATCATATGACACGAGTTTGAGACGCTTTGGATACTTTTCATTTTTTTGAAAAAATCCTGACCAGAGTTTTTCGGGTCAGAGTTTTTGCATTCTTTTTCTCTCCTGAGCTGCACTCAGGTTTCTGCAGCTTGTTCAGAATCTAGAGCAGGGAAACAGGTTCCGTAAACTTTTTCTGCCGTTTCGGATCTCGGGCATCATATGACACCAGTTTCAGATGCTTTGGATACTTTTCATTATTTTGAAAAAATCCTGACCCGTGGGTCACAGTTTTTGCCTTCCTTTTCTCTCCTGAGCTGCACTCAGATTTCTGCAGCTTCTTCAGACAGTTTTTGCCTTCTTTTTCTCTCCTCAGCTGCACTCAGGTTTCTGCAGCTTGTTCAGAATCTAGAGCAGGGAAACAGGTTCCGCAAACTTTTTCTGCCCTTTCGGATCTCGGGCATCATATGATGCGAGTTTGAGACGCTTTGGATACTTTTCATTTTTTTGAAAAAATCCTGACCCGCGGGTCACAGTTTTTGCCTTCTTTTTCTCTCCTGAGCTGCACGCAGGTTTCTGCAGCTTGTTCAGAATCTAGAGCAGGGAAACAGGTTCCGCAAACTTTTCCTGCCCTTTCGGATCTCGGGCATCATATGACGCGAGTTTGAGACGCTTTGGATACTTTTCATTTTTTTGAAAAAATCCTGACCCGCGGGTCACAGTTTTTGTCTTCTTTTTCTCTCCTGAGCTGCACTCAGGTTTCTGCAGCTTGTTCAGAATCTAGAGCAGGGAAACAGGTTCCGTAAACTTTTTCTGCCGTTTCGGATCTCGGGCATCATATGACGCCAGTTTCAGATGCTTTGGATACTTTTCATTTTTTTGAAAAAATCCTGACCAGAATTTTTCGGGTCAGAGTTTTTGCATTCTTTTTCTCTCCTGAGCTGCACTCAGGTTTCTGCAGCTTGTTCAGGATCTAGAGTAGGTAAACAGGTTCCGCAAACTTTTTCTCCCCTTTCGGATCTCGGGCATCATATGACGCGAGTTTGAGACGCTTTGGATACTTTTCATTTTTTTGAAAAAATCCTGACCCGCGGGTCACAGTTTTTGCCTTCTTTTTCTCTCCTGAGCTGCACTCAGGTTTCTGCAGCTTGTTCAGAATCTAGAGCAGGGAAAGAGGTTCCGCAAATTCTTTCTGCCCTTTCTGATCTCGGGCATCATATGACGAGAGTTTGAGACGCTTTGGATACTTTTCATTTTTTTGAAAAAATCCTGACCCGCGGGTCACAGTTTTTGCCTTCCTTTTCTCTCCTGAGCTGCACTCAGATTTCTGCAGCTTCTTCGGACAGTTTTTGCCTTCTTTTTCTCTCCTGAGCTGCACTCAGGTTTCTGCAGCTTGTTCAGAATCTAGAGCAGGGAAACAGGTTCCGCAAACTTTTTCTGCCCTTTCGGATCTCGGGCATCATATGACGCGAGTTTGAGACGCTTTGGATACTTTTCATTTTTTTGAAAAAATCCTGACCCGCGGGTCACAGTTTTTGCCTTCTTTTTCTCTCCTGAGCTGCACTCAGATTTCTGCAGCTTCTTCAGACAGTTTTTGCCTTCTTTTTCTCTCCTGAGCTGCACTCAGGTTTCTGCAGCTTGTTCAGAATCTAGAGCAGGGAAACAGGTTCCGCAAATTCTTTCTGCCCTCTCTGATCTCGGGCATCATATGACGCGAGTTTGAGACGCTTTGGATACTTTTCATTTTTTTGAAAAAATCCTGACCCGCGGGTCACAGTTTTTGCCTTCTTTTTCTCTCCTGAGCTGCACTCAGATTTCTGCAGCTTCTTCAGACAGTTTTTGCCTTCTTTTTCTCTCCTGAGCTGCACTCAGGTTTCTGCAGCTTGTTCAGAATCTAGAGCAGGGAAACAGGTTCCGCAAATTCTTTCTGCCCTCTC
The DNA here is from genome assembly GCF_030035675.1 of Rhineura floridana. Taxonomy (NCBI): domain Eukaryota; kingdom Metazoa; phylum Chordata; class Lepidosauria; order Squamata; family Rhineuridae; genus Rhineura; species Rhineura floridana. Next base: position 53,052 of record NW_026902531.1, on the reverse strand, counting down.
TGATCTCGGGCATCATATGACGCGAGTTTGAGACGCTTTGGATACTTTTCATTTTTTTGAAAAAATCCTGACCAGAGTTTTTCGGGTCAGAGTTTTTGCATTCTTTTTCTCTCCTGAGCTGCACTCAGGTTTCTGCAGCTTGCTCAGAATCTAGAGCAGGGAAACAGGTTCCGTAAACTTTTTCTGCCGTTTCGGATCTCGGGCATCATATGACACCAGTTTCAGATGCTTTGGATACTTTTCATTTTTTTGAAAAAATCCTGACCCGCGGGTCACAGTTTTTGCCTTCTTTTTCTCTCCTGAGCTGCACTCAGGTTTCTGCAGCTTGTTCAGAATCTAGAGCAGGGAAAGAGGTTCCGCAAATTCTTTCTGCCCTTTCTGATCTCGGGCATCATATGACGAGAGTTTGAGACGCTTTGGATACTTTTCATTTTTTTGAAAAAATCCTGACCCGCGGGTCACAGTTTTTGCCTTCCTTTTCTCTCCTGAGCTGCACTCAGATTTCTGCAGCTTCTTCAGACAGTTTTTGCCTTCTTTTTCTCTCCTGAGCTGCACTCAGGTTTCTGCAGCTTGTTCAGAATCTAGAGCAGGGAAACAGGTTCCGCAAATTCTTTCTGCCCTCTCTGATCTCGGGCATCATATGACGCGAGTTTGAGACGCCTTGGATACTTTTCATTTTTTTGAAAAAATCCTGACCAGAGTTTTTCGGGTCAGAGTTTTTGCATTCTTTTTCTCTCCTGAGCTGCACTCAGGTTTCTGCAGCTTGTTCAGAATCTCGAGCAGGGAAACAGGTTCCGTAAACTTTTTCTGCCGTTTCGGATCTCGGGCATCATATGACGCCAGTTTCAGATGCTTTGGATACTTTTCATTTTTTTGAAAAAATCCTGACCCGCGGGTCACAGTTTTTGCCTTCTTTTTCTCTCCTGAGCTGCACTCAGGTTTCTGCAGCTTGTTCAGAATCAAGAGCAGGGAAAGAGGTTCTGCAAACTTTTCCTGCCCTTTCGGATCTCGGGCATCATATGACGCGAGTTTGAGACGCTTTGGATACTTTTCATTTTTTTGAAAAAATCCTGACCCGCGGGTCACAGTTTTTGCCTTCTTTTTCTCTCCTGAGCTGCACTCAGGTTTCTGCAGCTTGTTCAGAATCTAGAGCAGGGAAACAGGTTCCGTAAACTTTTTCTGCCGTTTCGGATCTCGGGCATCATATGACACCAGTTTCAGATGCTTTGGATACTTTTCATTTTTTTGAAAAAATCCTGACCAGAGTTTTTCGGGTCAGAGTTTTTGCATTCTTTTTCTCTCCTGAGCTGCACTCAGGTTTCTGCAGCTTGTTCAGAATCTAGAGTAGGTAAACAGGTTCCGCAAACTTTTTCTGCCCTTTCGGATCTCGGGCATCATATGACGCGAGTTTGAGACGCTTTGGATACTTTTCATTTTTTTGAAAAAATCCTGACCCGCGGGTCACAGTTTTTGCCTTCTTTTTCTCTCCTGAGCTGCACTCAGGTTTCTGCAGCTTGTTCAGAATCTAGAGCAGGGAAACAGGTTCCGCAAATTCTTTCTGCCCTCTCTGATCTCGGGCATCATATGACGCGAGTTTGAGATGCTTTGGATACTTTTCATTTTTTTGAAAAAATCCTGACCAGAGTTTTTCGGGTCAGAGTTTTTGCCTTCTTTTTCTCTCCTGAGCTGCACTCAGGTTTCTGCAGCTTGTTCAGAATCTAGAGCAGGGAAAGAGGTTCCGCAAATTCTTTCTGCCCTTTCTGATCTCGGGCATCATATGACGAGAGTTTGAGACGCTTTGGATACTTTTCATTTTTTTGAAAAAATCCTGACCAGAGTTTTTCGGGTCAGAGTTTTTGCCTTCTTTTTCTCTCCTGAGCTGCACTCAGGTTTCTGCAGCTTGTTCAGAATCTAGAGTAGGGAAACAGGTTCCGCAAACTTTTTCTGCCCATTCGGATCTCGGGCATCATATGACGCGAGTTTGAGACGCTTTGGATACTTTTCATTTTTTTGAAAAAATCCTGACCCGCGGGTCACAGTTTTTGCCTTCTTTTTCTCTCCTGAGCTGCACTCAGGTTTCTGCAGCTTGTTCAGAATCTAGAGCAGGGAAACAGGTTCCGCAAACTTTTTCTGCCCTTTAGGATCTCATGCATCATATGATGCGAGTTTGAGACGCTTTGGATACTTTTCATTTTTTTGAAAAAATCCTGACCCGCGGGTCACAGTTTTTGCCTTCTTTTTCTCTCCTGAGCTGCACGCAGGTTTCTGCAGCTTGTTCAGAATCTAGAGCAGGGAAACAGGTTCCGCAAACTTTTCCTGCCCTTTCGGATCTCGGGCATCATATGACGCGAGTTTGAGACGCTTTGGATACTTTTCATTTTTTTGAAAAAATCCTGACCCGCGGGTCACAGTTTTTGTCTTCTTTTTCTCTCCTGAGCTGCACGCAGGTTTCTGCAGCTTGTTCAGAATCTAGAGCAGGGAAACAGGTTCCGTAAACTTTTTCTGCCGTTTCGGATCTCGGGCATCATATGACGCCAGTTTCAGATGCTTTGGATACTTTTCATTTTTTTGAAAAAATCCTGACCCGCGGGTCAGAGTTTTTGCCTTCTTTTTCTCTCCTGAGCTGCACTCAGGTTTCTGCAGCTTGTTCAGAATCTAGAGCAGGGAAACAGCTTCCGCAAACTTTTTCTGCCCTTTCGGATCTCATGCATCATATGATGCGAGTTTGAGACGCTTTGGATACTTTTGATTTTTTTGAAAAAATCCTGACCCACAGGTCACAGTTTTTGCCTTCTTTTTCTCTCCTGAGCTGCACTCAGGTTTCTGCAGCTTGTTCAGAATCTAGAGCAGGGAAACAGCTTCCGAAAACTTTTTCTGCCCTTTCGGATCTCATGCATCATATGATGCGAGTTTGAGACGCTTTGGATACTTTTCATTTTTTTGAAAAAATCCTGACCCGCGGGTCACAGTTTTTGCCTTCTTTTTCTCTCCTGAGCTGCACTCAGGTTTCTGCAGCTTGTTCAGAATCTAGAGCAGGGAAAGAGGTTCCGCAAATTCTTTCTGCCCTTTCTGATCTCGGGCATCATATGACGAGAGTTTGAGACGCTTTGGATACTTTTCATTTTTTTGAAAAAATCCTGACCAGAGTTTTTCGGGTCAGAGTTTTTGCCTTCTTTTTCTCTCCTGAGCTGCACTCAGGTCACTGCAGCTTGTTCAGAATCTAGAGCAGGGAAACAGGTTCCGTAAACTTTTTCTGCCGTTTCGGATCTCGGGCATCATATGGCGCCAGTTTCAGATGCTTTGGATACTTTTCATTTTTTTGAAAAAATCCTGACCCGCGGGTCAGAGTTTTTGCCTTCTTTTTCTCTCCTGAGCTGCACTCAGGTTTCTGCAGCTTGTTCAGAATCTAGAGCAGGGAAACAGGTTCCGCAAACTTTTTCTGCCCTTTCGGATCTCGGGCATCATATGACGCGAGTTTGAGACGCTTTGGATACTTTTCATTTTTTTGAAAAAATCCTGACCTGCGGGTCACAGTTTTTGCCTTCTTTTTCTCTCCTGAGCTGCACTCAGATTTCTGCAGCTTCTTCAGACAGTTTTTGCCTTCTTTTTCTCTCCTGAGCTGCACTCAGGTTTCTGCAGCTTGTTCAGAATCTAGAGCAGGGAAACAGGTTCCGCAAATTCTTTCTGCCCTCTCTGATCTCGGGCATCATATGACGCGAGTTTGAGACGCTTTGGATACTTTTCATTTTTTTGAAAAAATCCTGACCAGAGTTTTTCGGGTCAGAGTTTTTGCATTCTTTTTCTCTCCTGAGCTGCACTCAGGTTTCTGCAGCTTGTTCAGAATCTAGAGCAGGGAAACAGGTTCCGTAAACTTTTTCTGCCGTTTCGGATCTCGGGCATCATATGACACCAGTTTCAGATGCTTTGGATACTTTTCATTATTTTGAAAAAATCCTGACCCGTGGGTCACAGTTTTTGCCTTCCTTTTCTCTCCTGAGCTGCACTCAGATTTCTGCAGCTTCTTCAGACAGTTTTTGCCTTCTTTTTCTCTCCTCAGCTGCACTCAGGTTTCTGCAGCTTGTTCAGAATCTAGAGCAGGGAAACAGGTTCCGCAAACTTTTTCTGCCCTTTCGGATCTCGGGCATCATATGACGCCAGTTTCAGATGCTTTGGATACTTTTCATTTTTTTGAAAAAATCCTGACCCGCGGGTCACAGTTTTTGCCTTCTTTTTCTCTCCTGAGCTGCACGCAGGTTTCTGCAGCTTGTTCAGAATCTAGAGCAGGGAAACAGGTTCCGCAAACTTTTCCTGCCCTTTCGGATCTCGGGCATCATATGACGCGAGTTTGAGACGCTTTGGATACTTTTCATTTTTTTGAAAAAATCCTGACCCGCGGGTCACAGTTTTTGTCTTCTTTTTCTCTCCTGAGCTGCACTCAGGTTTCTGCAGCTTGTTCAGAATCTAGAGCAGGGAAACAGGTTCCGTAAACTTTTTCTGCCGTTTCGGATCTCGGGCATCATATGACGCCAGTTTCAGATGCTTTGGATACTTTTCATTTTTTTGAAAAAAACCTGACCAGAGTTTTTCGGGTCAGAGTTTTTGCATTCTTTTTCTCTCCTGAGCTGCACTCAGGTTTCTGCAGCTTGTTCAGAATCTAGAGTAGGTAAACAGGTTCCGCAAACTTTTTCTCCCCTTTCGGATCTCGGGCATCATATGACGCGAGTTTGAGACGCTTTGGATACTTTTCATTTTTTGGAAAAAATCCTGACCCGCGGGTCACAGTTTTTGCCTTCTTTTTCTCTCCTGAGCTGCACTCAGGTTTCTGCAGCTTGTTCAGAATCTAGAGCAGGGAAAGAGGTTCCGCAAATTCTTTCTGTCCTTTCTGATCTCGGGCATCATATGACGAGAGTTTGAGACGCTTTGGATACTTTTCATTTTTTTGAAAAAATCCTGACCCGCGGGTCACAGTTTTTGCCTTCCTTTTCTCTCCTGAGCTGCACTCAGATTTCTGCAGCTTCTTCAGACAGTTTTTGCCTTCTTTTTCTCTCCTGAGCTGCACTCAGGTTTCTGCAGCTTGTTCAGAATCTAGAGCAGGGAAACAGGTTCCGCAAACTTTTTCTGCCCTTTCGGATCTCGGGCATCATATGACGCGAGTTTGAGACGCTTTGGATACTTTTCATTTTTTTGAAAAAATCCTGACCCGCGGGTCACAGTTTTTGCCTTCTTTTTCTCTCCTGAGCTGCACTCAGATTTCTGCAGCTTCTTCAGACAGTTTTTGCCTTCTTTTTCTCTCCTGAGCTGCACTCAGGTTTCTGCAGCTTGTTCAGAATCTAGAGCAGGGAAACAGGTTCCGCAAATTCTTTCTGCCCTCTCTGATCTCGGGCATCATATGACGCGAGTTTGAGACGCTTTGGATACTTTTCATTTTTTTGAAAAAATCCTGACCAGAGTTTTTCGGGTCAGAGTTTTTGCATTCTTTTTCTCTCCTGAGCTGCACTCAGGTTTCTGCAGCTTGCTCAGAATCTAGAGCAGGGAAACAGGTTCCGTAAACTTTTTCTGCCGTTTCGGATCTCGGGCATCATATGACGCGAGTTTGAGACGCTTTGGATACTTTTCATTTTTTTGAAAAAATCCTGACCCGCGGGTCACAGTTTTTGCCTTCTTTTTCTCTCCTGAGCTGCACTCAGGTTTCTGCAGCTTGTTCAGAATCTAGAGCAGGGAAAGAGGTTCCGCAAATTCTTTCTGCCCTTTCTGATCTCGGGCATCATATGACGAGAGTTTGAGACGCTTTGGATACTTTTCATTTTTTTGAAAAAATCCTGACCCGCGGGTCACAGTTTTTGCCTTCCTTTTCTCTCCTGAGCTGCACTCAGATTTCTGCAGCTTCTTCAGACAGTTTTTGCCTTCTTTTTCTCTCCTAAGCTGCACTCAGGTTTCTGCAGCTTGTTCAGAATCTAGAGCAGGGAAACAGGTTCCGCAAATTCTTTCTGCCCTCTCTGATCTCGGGCATCATATGACGCGAGTTTGAGACGCCTTGGATACTTTTCATTTTTTTGAAAAAATCCTGACCCGGGTCACAGTTTTTCCCTTCTTTTTCTCTCCTGAGCTGCACTCAGGTTTCTGCAGCTTGTTCAGAATCTAGAGCAGGGAAACAGGTTCCGCAAACTTTTTCTGCCCTTTCGGATCTCGGGCATCATATGACGCGAGTTTGAGATGCTTTGGATACTTTTCATTTTTTTGAAAAAATCCTGACCCGCGGGTCACAGTTTTTGCCTTCTTTTTCTCTCCTGAGCTGCACTCAGATTTCTGCAGCTTGTTCAGAATCTAGAGCAGGGAAACAGGTTCCGTAAACTTTTTCTGCCGTTTCGGATCTCGGGCATCATATGACGCCAGTTTCAGATGCTTTGGATACTTGTCATTTTTTTGAAAAAATCCTGACCCGCGGGTCACAGTTTTTGCCTTCTTTTTCTCTCCTGAGCTGCACTCAGGTTTCTGCAGCTTGTTCAGAATCAAGAGCAGGGAAAGAGGTTCTGCAAACTTTTCCTGCCCTTTCGGATCTCGGGCATCATATGACGCGAGTTTGAGACGCTTTGGATACTTTTCATTTTTTTGAAAAAATCCTGACCCGCGGGTCACAGTTTTTGCCTTCTTTTTCTATCCTGAGCTGCACTCAGGTTTCTGCAGCTTGTTCAGAATCTAGAGCAGGGAAACAGGTTCCGTAAACTTTTTCTGCCGTTTCGGATCTCGGGCATCATATGACACCAGTTTCAGATGCTTTGGATACTTTTCATTTTTTTGAAAAAATCCTGACCAGAGTTTTTCGGGTCAGAGTTTTTGCATTCTTTTTCTCTCCTGAGCTGCACTCAGGTTTCTGCAGCTTGTTCAGAATCTAGAGTAGGTAAACAGGTTCCGCAAACTTTTTCTGCCCTTTCGGATCTCGGGCATCATATGACGCGAGTTTGAGACGCTTTGGATACTTTTCATTTTTTTGAAAAAATCCTGACCCGCGGGTCACAGTTTTTGCCTTCTTTTTCTCTCCTGAGCTGCACTCAGGTTTCTGCAGCTTGTTCAGAATCTAGAGCAGGGAAACAGGTTCCGCAAATTCTTTCTGCCCTCTCTGATCTCGGGCATCATATGACGCGAGTTTGAGATGCTTTGGATACTTTTCATTTTTTTGAAAAAATCCTGACCAGAGTTTTTCGGGTCAGAGTTTTTGCCTTCTTTTTCTCTCCTGAGCTGCACTCAGGTTTCTGCAGCTTGTTCAGAATCTAGAGCAGGGAAAGAGGTTCCGCAAATTCTTTCTGCCCTTTCTGATCTCGGGCATCATATGACGAGAGTTTGAGACGCTTTGGATACTTTTCATTTTTTTGAAAAAATCCTGACCAGAGTTTTTCGGGTCAGAGTTTTTGCCTTCTTTTTCTCTCCTGAGCTGCACTCAGGTTTCTGCAGCTTGTTCAGAATCTAGAGCAGGGAAACAGGTTCCGCAAACTTTTTCTGCCCTTTAGGATCTCATGCATCATATGATGCGAGTTTGAGACGCTTTGGATACTTTTCATTTTTTTGAAAAAATCCTGACCCGCGGGTCACAGTTTTTGCCTTCTTTTTCTCTCCTGAGCTGCACGCAGGTTTCTGCAGCTTGTTCAGAATCTAGAGCAGGGAAACAGGTTCCGCAAACTTTTCCTGCCCTTTCGGATCTCGGGCATCATATGACGCGAGTTTGAGACGCTTTGGATACTTTTCATTTTTTTGAAAAAATCCTGACCCGCGGGTCACAGTTTTTGTCTTCTTTTTCTCTCCTGAGCTGCACGCAGGTTTCTGCAGCTTGTTCAGAATCTAGAGCAGGGAAACAGGTTCCGTAAACTTTTTCTGCCGTTTCGGATCTCGGGCATCATATGACGCCAGTTTCAGATGCTTTGGATACTTTTCATTTTTTTGAAAAAATCCTGACCCGCGGGTCAGAGTTTTTGCCTTCTTTTTCTCTCCTGAGCTGCACTCAGGTTTCTGCAGCTTGTTCAGAATCTAGAGCAGGGAAACAGCTTCCGCAAACTTTTTCTGCCCTTTCGGATCTCATGCATCATATGATGCGAGTTTGAGACGCTTTGGATACTTTTGATTTTTTTGAAAAAATCCTGACCCACAGGTCACAGTTTTTGCCTTCTTTTTCTCTCCTGAGCTGCACTCAGGTTTCTGCAGCTTGTTCAGAATCTAGAGCAGGGAAACAGCTTCCGAAAACTTTTTCTGCCCTTTCGGATCTCATGCATCATATGATGCGAGTTTGAGACGCTTTGGATACTTTTCATTTTTTTGAAAAAATCCTGACCCGCGGGTCACAGTTTTTGCCTTCTTTTTCTCTCCTGAGCTGCACTCAGGTTTCTGCAGCTTGTTCAGAATCTAGAGCAGGGAAAGAGGTTCCGCAAATTCTTTCTGCCCTTTCTGATCTCGGGCATCATATGACGAGAGTTTGAGACGCTTTGGATACTTTTCATTTTTTTGAAAAAATCCTGACCAGAGTTTTTCGGGTCAGAGTTTTTGCCTTCTTTTTCTCTCCTGAGCTGCACTCAGGTCACTGCAGCTTGTTCAGAATCTAGAGCAGGGAAACAGGTTGCGCAAACTTTTTCTGCCCTTTCGGAACTCATGCATCATATGATGCGAGTTTGAGACGCTTTGGATACTTTTCATTTTTTTGAAAAAATCCTGACCCGCGGGTCACAGTTTTTGTCTTTTTCTCTCCTGAGCTGCACTCAGGTTTCTGCAGCTTGTTCAGAATCTAGAGCAGGGAAACAGGTTCCGTAAACTTTTTCTGCCGTTTCGGATCTCGGGCATCATATGGCGCCAGTTTCAGATGCTTTGGATACTTTTCATTTTTTTGAAAAAATCCTGACCCGCGGGTCAGAGTTTTTGCCTTCTTTTTCTCTCCTGAGCTGCACTCAGGTTTCTGCAGCTTGTTCAGAATCTAGAGCAGGGAAACAGGTTCCGCAAACTTTTTCTGCCCTTTCGGATCTCGGGCATCATATGACGCGAGTTTGAGACGCTTTGGATACTTTTCATTTTTTTGAAAAAATCCTGACCTGCGGGTCACAGTTTTTGCCTTCTTTTTCTCTCCTGAGCTGCACTCAGATTTCTGCAGCTTCTTCAGACAGTTTTTGCCTTCTTTTTCTCTCCTGAGCTGCACTCAGGTTTCTGCAGCTTGTTCAGAATCTAGAGCAGGGAAACAGGTTCCGCAAATTCTTTCTGCCCTCTCTGATCTCGGGCATCATATGACGCGAGTTTGAGACGCTTTGGATACTTTTCATTTTTTTGAAAAAATCCTGACCAGAGTTTTTCGGGTCAGAGTTTTTGCATTCTTTTTCTCTCCTGAGCTGCACTCAGGTTTCTGCAGCTTGTTCAGAATCTAGAGCAGGGAAACAGGTTCCGTAAACTTTTTCTGCCGTTTCGGATCTCGGGCATCATATGACACCAGTTTCAGATGCTTTGGATACTTTTCATTATTTTGAAAAAATCCTGACCCGTGGGTCACAGTTTTTGCCTTCCTTTTCTCTCCTAAGCTGCACTCAGATTTCTGCAGCTTCTTCAGACAGTTTTTGCCTTCTTTTTCTCTCCTCAGCTGCACTCAGGTTTCTGCAGCTTGTTCAGAATCTAGAGCAGGGAAACAGGTTCCGCAAACTTTTTCTGCCCTTTCGGATCTCGGGCATCATATGACGCCAGTTTCAGATGCTTTGGATACTTTTCATTTTTTTGAAAAAATCCTGACCCGCGGGTCACAGTTTTTGCCTTCTTTTTCTCTCCTGAGCTGCACGCAGGTTTCTGCAGCTTGTTCAGAATCTAGAGCAGGGAAACAGGTTCCGCAAACTTTTCCTGCCCTTTCGGATCTCGGGCATCATATGACGCGAGTTTGAGACGCTTTGGATACTTTTCATTTTTTTGAAAAAATCCTGACCCGCGGGTCACAGTTTTTGTCTTCTTTTTCTCTCCTGAGCTGCACTCAGGTTTCTGCAGCTTGTTCAGAATCTAGAGCAGGGAAACAGGTTCCGTAAACTTTTTCTGCCGTTTCGGATCTCGGGCATCATATGACGCCAGTTTCAGATGCTTTGGATACTTTTCATTTTTTTGAAAAAAACCTGACCAGAGTTTTTCGGGTCAGAGTTTTTGCATTCTTTTTCTCTCCTGAGCTGCACTCAGGTTTCTGCAGCTTGTTCAGAATCTAGAGTAGGTAAACAGGTTCCGCAAACTTTTTCTCCCCTTTCGGATCTCGGGCATCATATGACGCGAGTTTGAGACGCTTTGGATACTTTTCATTTTTTTGAAAAAATCCTGACCCGCGGGTCACAGTTTTTGCCTTCTTTTTCTCTCCTGAGCTGCACTCAGGTTTCTGCAGCTTGTTCAGAATCTAGAGCAGGGAAAGAGGTTCCGCAAATTCTTTCTGTCCTTTCTGATCTCGGGCATCATATGACGAGAGTTTGAGACGCTTTGGATACTTTTCATTTTTTTGAAAAAATCCTGACCCGCGGGTCACAGTTTTTGCCTTCCTTTTCTCTCCTGAGCTGCACTCAGATTTCTGCAGCTTCTTCAGACAGTTTTTGCCTTCTTTTTCTCTCCTGAGCTGCACTCAGGTTTCTGCAGCTTGTTCAGAATCTAGAGCAGGGAAACAGGTTCCGCAAACTTTTTCTGCCCTTTCGGATCTCGGGCATCATATGACGCGAGTTTGAGACGCTTTGGATACTTTTCATTTTTTTGAAAAAATCCTGACCCGCGGGTCACAGTTTTTGCCTTCTTTTTCTCTCCTGAGCTGCACTCAGATTTCTGCAGCTTCTTCAGACAGTTTTTGCCTTCTTTTTCTCTCCTGAGCTGCACTCAGGTTTCTGCAGCTTGTTCAGAATCTAGAGCAGGGAAACAGGTTCCGCAAATTCTTTCTGCCCTCTCTGATCTCGGGCATCATATGACGCGAGTTTGAGACGCTTTGGATACTTTTCATTTTTTTGAAAAAATCCTGACCAGAGTTTTTCGGGTCAGAGTTTTTGCATTCTTTTTCTCTCCTGAGCTGCACTCAGGTTTCTGCAGCTTGCTCAGAATCTAGAGCAGGGAAACAGGTTCCGTAAACTTTTTCTGCCGTTTCGGATCTCGGGCATCATATGACGCGAGTTTGAGACGCTTTGGATACTTTTCATTTTTTTGAAAAAATCCTGACCCGCGGGTCACAGTTTTTGCCTTCTTTTTCTCTCCTGAGCTGCACTCAGGTTTCTGCAGCTTGTTCAGAATCTAGAGCAGGGAAAGAGGTTCCGCAAATTCTTTCTGCCCTTTCTGATCTCGGGCATCATATGACGAGAGTTTGAGACGCTTTGGATACTTTTCATTTTTTTGAAAAAATCCTGACCCGCGGGTCACAGTTTTTGCCTTCCTTTTCTCTCCTGAGCTGCACTCAGATTTCTGCAGCTTCTTCAGACAGTTTTTGCCTTCTTTTTCTCTCCTAAGCTGCACTCAGGTTTCTGCAGCTTGTTCAGAATCTAGAGCAGGGAAACAGGTTCCGCAAATTCTTTCTGCCCTCTCTGATCTCGGGCATCATATGACGCGAGTTTGAGACGCCTTGGATACTTTTCATTTTTTTGAAAAAATCCTGACCCGGGTCACAGTTTTTCCCTTCTTTTTCTCTCCTGAGCTGCACTCAGGTTTCTGCAGCTTGTTCAGAATCTAGAGCAGGGAAACAGGTTCCGCAAACTTTTTCTGCCCTTTCGGATCTCGGGCATCATATGACGCGAGTTTGAGATGCTTTGGATACTTTTCATTTTTTTGAAAAAATCCTGACCCGCGGGTCACAGTTTTTGCCTTCTTTTTCTCTCCTGAGCTGCACTCAGATTTCTGCAGCTTGTTCAGAATCTAGAGCAGGGAAACAGGTTCCGTAAACTTTTTCTGCCGTTTCGGATCTCGGGCATCATATGACGCCAGTTTCAGATGCTTTGGATACTTGTCATTTTTTTGAAAAAATCCTGACCCGCGGGTCACAGTTTTTGCCTTCTTTTTCTCTCCTGAGCTGCACTCAGGTTTCTGCAGCTTGTTCAGAATCAAGAGCAGGGAAAGAGGTTCTGCAAACTTTTCCTGCCCTTTCGGATCTCGGGCATCATATGACGCGAGTTTGAGACGCTTTGGATACTTTTCATTTTTTTGAAAAAATCCTGACCCGCGGGTCACAGTTTTTGCCTTCTTTTTCTATCCTGAGCTGCACTCAGGTTTCTGCAGCTTGTTCAGAATCTAGAGCAGGGAAACAGGTTCCGTAAACTTTTTCTGCCGTTTCGGATCTCGGGCATCATATGACACCAGTTTCAGATGCTTTGGATACTTTTCATTTTTTTGAAAAAATCCTGACCAGAGTTTTTCGGGTCAGAGTTTTTGCATTCTTTTTCTCTCCTGAGCTGCACTCAGGTTTCTGCAGCTTGTTCAGAATCTAGAGTAGGTAAACAGGTTCCGCAAACTTTTTCTGCCCTTTCGGATCTCGGGCATCATATGACGCGAGTTTGAGACGCTTTGGATACTTTTCATTTTTTTGAAAAAATCCTGACCCGCGGGTCACAGTTTTTGCCTTCTTTTTCTCTCCTGAGCTGCACTCAGATTTCTGCAGCTTCTTCAGACAGTTTTTGCCTTCTTTTTCTCTCCTGAGCTGCACTCAGGTTTCTGCAGCTTGTTCAGAATCTAGAGCAGGGAAACAGGTTCCGCAAATTCTTTCTGCCCTCTCTGATCTCGGGCATCATATGACGCGAGTTTGAGACGCCTTGGATACTTTTCATTTTTTTGAAAAAATCCTGACCCGCGGGTCACAGTTTTTGCCTTCTTTTTCTCTCCTGAGCTGCACTCAGGTTTCTGCAGCTTGTTCAGAATCTAGAGCAGGGAAACACGTTCCGCAAACTTTTTCTGCCCTTTCGGATCTCGGGCATCATATGACGCGAGTTTGAGATGCTTTGGATACTTTTCATTTTTTTGAAAAAATCCTGACCCGCGGGTCACAGTTTTTGCCTTCTTTTTCTCTCCTGAGCTGCACTCAGATTTCTGCAGCTTCTTCAGACAGTTTTTGCCTTCTTTTTCTCTCCTGAGCTGCACTCAGGTTTCTGCAGCTTGTTCAGAATCTAGAGCAGGGAAACAGGTTCCGCAAATTCTTTCTGCCCTCTCTGATCTCGGGCATCATATGACGCGAGTTTGAGACGCTTTGGATACTTTTCATTTTTTTGAAAAAATCCTGACCAGAGTTTTTCGGGTCAGAGTTTTTGCATTCTTTTTCTCTCCTGAGCTGCACTCAGGTTTCTGCAGCTTGTTCAGAATCTAGAGCAGGGAAACAGGTTCCGTAAACTTTTTCTGCCGTTTCGGATCTCGGGCATCATATGACGCCAGTTTCAGATGCTTTGGATACTTTTCATTTTTTTGAAAAAATCCTGACCCGCGGGTCACAGTTTTTGCCTTCTTTTTCTCTCCTGAGCTGCACTCAGGTTTCTGCAGCTTGTTCAGAATCAAGAGCAGGGAAAGAGGTTCTGCAAACTTTTCCTGCCCTTTCGGATCTCGGGCATCATATGACGCGAGTTTGAGACGCTTTGGATACTTTTCATTTTTTTGAAAAAATCCTGACCCGCGGGTCACAGTTTTTGCCTTCTTTTTCTCTCCTGAGCTGCACTCAGATTTCTGCAGCTTCTTCAGACAGTTTTTGCCTTCTTTTTCTCTCCTGAGCTGCACTCAGGTTTCTGCAGCTTGTTCAGAATCTAGAGCAGGGAAACAGGTTCCGCAAATTCTTTCTGCCCTCTCTGATCTCGGGCATCATATGACGCGAGTTTGAGACGCTTTGGATACTTTTCATTTTTTTGAAAAAATCCTGACCAGAGTTTTTCGGGTCAGAGTTTTTGCATTCTTTTTCTCTCCTGAGCTGCACTCAGGTTTCTGCAGCTTGTTCAGAATCTAGAGCAGGGAAACAGGTTCCGTAAACTTTTTCTGCCGTTTCGGATCTCGGGCATCATATGACACCAGTTTCAGATGCTTTGGATACTTTTCATTATTTTGAAAAAATCCTGACCCGTGGGTCACAGTTTTTGCCTTCCTTTTCTCTCCTGAGCTGCACTCAGATTTCTGCAGCTTCTTCAGACAGTTTTTGCCTTCTTTTTCTCTCCTCAGCTGCACTCAGGTTTCTGCAGCTTGTTCAGAATCTAGAGCAGGGAAACAGGTTCCGCAAACTTTTTCTGCCCTTTCGGATCTCGGGCATCATATGACGCCAGTTTCAGATGCTTTGGATACTTTTCATTTTTTTGAAAAAATCCTGACCCGCGGGTCACAGTTTTTGCCTTCTTTTTCTCTCCTGAGCTGCACGCAGGTTTCTGCAGCTTGTTCAGAATCTAGAGCAGGGAAACAGGTTCCGCAAACTTTTCCTGCCCTTTCGGATCTCGGGCATCATATGACGCGAGTTTGAGACGCTTTGGATACTTTTCATTTTTTTGAAAAAATCCTGACCCGCGGGTCACAGTTTTTGTCTTCTTTTTCTCTCCTGAGCTGCACTCAGGTTTCTGCAGCTTGTTCAGAATCTAGAGCAGGGAAACAGGTTCCGTAAACTTTTTCTGCCGTTTCGGATCTCGGGCATCATATGACGCCAGTTTCAGATGCTTTGGATACTTTTCATTTTTTTGAAAAAAACCTGACCAGAGTTTTTCGGGTCAGAGTTTTTGCATTCTTTTTCTCTCCTGAGCTGCACTCAGGTTTCTGCAGCTTGTTCAGAATCTAGAGTAGGTAAACAGGTTCCGCAAACTTTTTCTCCCCTTTCGGATCTCGGGCATCATATGACGCGAGTTTGAGACGCTTTGGATACTTTTCATTTTTTTGAAAAAATCCTGACCCGCGGGTCACAGTTTTTGCCTTCTTTTTCTCTCCTGAGCTGCACTCAGGTTTCTGCAGCTTGTTCAGAATCTAGAGCAGGGAAAGAGGTTCCGCAAATTCTTTCTGTCCTTTCTGATCTCGGGCATCATATGACGAGAGTTTGAGACGCTTTGGATACTTTTCATTTTTTTGAAAAAATCCTGACCCGCGGGTCACAGTTTTTGCCTTCCTTTTCTCTCCTGAGCTGCACTCAGATTTCTGCAGCTTCTTCAGACAGTTTTTGCCTTCTTTTTCTCTCCTGAGCTGCACTCAGGTTTCTGCAGCTTGTTCAGAATCTAGAGCAGGGAAACAGGTTCCGCAAACTTTTTCTGCCCTTTCGGATCTCGGGCATCATATGACGCGAGTTTGAGACGCTTTGGATACTTTTCATTTTTTTGAAAAAATCCTGACCCGCGGGTCACAGTTTTTGCCTTCTTTTTCTCTCCTGAGCTGCACTCAGATTTCTGCAGCTTCTTCAGACAGTTTTTGCCTTCTTTTTCTCTCCTGAGCTGCACTCAGGTTTCTGCAGCTTGTTCAGAATCTAGAGCAGGGAAACAGGTTCCGCAAATTCTTTCTGCCCTCTCTGATCTCGGGCATCATATGACGCGAGTTTGAGACGCTTTGGATACTTTTCATTTTTTTGAAAAAATCCTGACCAGAGTTTTTCGGGTCAGAGTTTTTGCATTCTTTTTCTCTCCTGAGCTGCACTCAGGTTTCTGCAGCTTGCTCAGAATCTAGAGCAGGGAAACAGGTTCCGTAAACTTTTTCTGCCGTTTCGGATCTCGGGCATCATATGACGCGAGTTTGAGACGCTTTGGATACTTTTCATTTTTTTGAAAAAATCCTGACCCGCGGGTCACAGTTTTTGCCTTCTTTTTCTCTCCTGAGCTGCACTCAGGTTTCTGCAGCTTGTTCAGAATCTAGAGCAGGGAAAGAGGTTCCGCAAATTCTTTCTGCCCTTTCTGATCTCGGGCATCATATGACGAGAGTTTGAGACGCTTTGGATACTTTTCATTTTTTTGAAAAAATCCTGACCCGCGGGTCACAGTTTTTGCCTTCCTTTTCTCTCCTGAGCTGCACTCAGATTTCTGCAGCTTCTTCAGACAGTTTTTGCCTTCTTTTTCTCTCCTAAGCTGCACTCAGGTTTCTGCAGCTTGTTCAGAATCTAGAGCAGGGAAACAGGTTCCGCAAATTCTTTCTGCCCTCTCTGATCTCGGGCATCATATGACGCGAGTTTGAGACGCCTTGGATACTTTTCATTTTTTTGAAAAAATCCTGACCCGGGTCACAGTTTTTCCCTTCTTTTTCTCTCCTGAGCTGCACTCAGGTTTCTGCAGCTTGTTCAGAATCTAGAGCAGGGAAACAGGTTCCGCAAACTTTTTCTGCCCTTTCGGATCTCGGGCATCATATGACGCGAGTTTGAGATGCTTTGGATACTTTTCATTTTTTTGAAAAAATCCTGACCCGCGGGTCACAGTTTTTGCCTTCTTTTTCTCTCCTGAGCTGCACTCAGATTTCTGCAGCTTGTTCAGAATCTAGAGCAGGGAAACAGGTTCCGTAAACTTTTTCTGCCGTTTCGGATCTTGGGCATCATATGACGCCAGTTTCAGATGCTTTGGATACTTGTCATTTTTTTGAAAAAATCCTGACCCGCGGGTCACAGTTTTTGCCTTCTTTTTCTCTCCTGAGCTGCACTCAGGTTTCTGCAGCTTGTTCAGAATCAAGAGCAGGGAAAGAGGTTCTGCAAACTTTTCCTGCCCTTTCGGATCTCGGGCATCATATGACGCGAGTTTGAGACGCTTTGGATACTTTTCATTTTTTTGAAAAAATCCTGACCCGCGGGTCACAGTTTTTGCCTTCTTTTTCTATCCTGAGCTGCACTCAGGTTTCTGCAGCTTGTTCAGAATCTAGAGCAGGGAAACAGGTTCCGTAAACTTTTTCTGCCGTTTCGGATCTCGGGCATCATATGACACCAGTTTCAGATGCTTTGGATACTCTTCATTTTTTTGAAAAAATCCTGACCAGAGTTTTTCGGGTCAGAGTTTTTGCATTCTTTTTCTCTCCTGAGCTGCACTCAGGTTTCTGCAGCTTGTTCAGAATCTAGAGTAGGTAAACAGGTTCCGCAAACTTTTTCTGCCCTTTCGGATCTCGGGCATCATATGACGCGAGTTTGAGACGCTTTGGATACTTTTCATTTTTTTGAAAAAATCCTGACCCGCGGGTCACAGTTTTTGCCTTCTTTTTCTCTCCTGAGCTGCACTCAGATTTCTGCAGCTTCTTCAGACAGTTTTTGCCTTCTTTTTCTCTCCTGAGCTGCACTCAGGTTTCTGCAGCTTGTTCAGAATCTAGAGCAGGGAAACAGGTTCCGCAAATTCTTTCTGCCCTCTCTGATCTCGGGCATCATATGACGCGAGTTTGAGACGCCTTGGATACTTTTCATTTTTTTGAAAAAATCCTGACCCGCGGGTCACAGTTTTTGCCTTCTTTTTCTCTCCTGAGCTGCACTCAGGTTTCTGCAGCTTGTTCAGAATCTAGAGCAGGGAAACACGTTCCGCAAACTTTTTCTGCCCTTTCGGATCTCGGGCATCATATGACGCGAGTTTGAGATGCTTTGGATACTTTTCATTTTTTTGAAAAAATCCTGACCCGCGGGTCACAGTTTTTGCCTTCTTTTTCTCTCCTGAGCTGCACTCAGATTTCTGCAGCTTCTTCAGACAGTTTTTGCCTTCTTTTTCTCTCCTGAGCTGCACTCAGGTTTCTGCAGCTTGTTCAGAATCTAGAGCAGGGAAACAGGTTCCGCAAATTCTTTCTGCCCTCTCTGATCTCGGGCATCATATGACGCGAGTTTGAGACGCTTTGGATACTTTTCATTTTTTTGAAAAAATCCTGACCAGAGTTTTTCGGGTCAGAGTTTTTGCATTCTTTTTCTCTCCTGAGCTGCACTCAGGTTTCTGCAGCTTGTTCAGAATCTAGAGCAGGGAAACAGGTTCCGTAAACTTTTTCTGCCGTTTCGGATCTCGGGCATCATATGACGCCAGTTTCAGATGCTTTGGATACTTTTCATTTTTTTGAAAAAATCCTGACCCGCGGGTCACAGTTTTTGCCTTCTTTTTCTCTCCTGAGCTGCACTCAGGTTTCTGCAGCTTGTTCAGAATCAAGAGCAGGGAAAGAGGTTCTGCAAACTTTTCCTGCCCTTTCGGATCTCGGGCATCATATGACGCGAGTTTGAGACGCTTTGGATACTTTTCATTTTTTTGAAAAAATCCTGACCCGCGGGTCACAGTTTTTGCCTTCTTTTTCTCTCCTGAGCTGCACTCAGATTTCTGCAGCTTCTTCAGACAGTTTTTGCCTTCTTTTTCTCTCCTGAGCTGCACTCAGGTTTCTGCAGCTTGTTCAGAATCTAGAGCAGGGAAACAGGTTCCGCAAATTCTTTCTGCCCTCTCTGATCTCGGGCATCATATGACGCGAGTTTGAGATGCTTTGGATACTTTTCATTTTTTTGAAAAAATCCTGACCAGAGTTTTTCGGGTCAGAGTTTTTGCATTCTTTTTCTCTCCTGAGCTGCACTCAGGTTTCTGCAGCTTGTTCAGAATCTAGAGCAGGGAAACAGGTTCCGTAAACTTTTTCTGCCGTTTCGGATCTCGGGCATCATATGACGCCAGTTTCAGATGCTTTGGATACTTTTCATTTTTTTGAAAAAATCCTGACCCGCGGGTCACAGTTTTTGCCTTCTTTTTCTCTCCTGAGCTGCACTCAGGTTTCTGCAGCTTGTTCAGAATCTAGAGCAGGGAAAGAGGTTCCGCAAATTCTTTCTGCCCTTTCTGATCTCGGGCATCATATGACGAGAGTTTGAGACGCTTTGGATACTTTTCATTTTTTTGAAAAAATCCTGACCCGCGGGTCACAGTTTTTGCCTTCCTTTTCTCTCCTGAGCTGCACTCAGATTTCTGCAGCTTCTTCAGACAGTTTTTGCCTTCTTTTTCTCTCCTGAGCTGCACTCAGGTTTCTGCAGCTTGTTCAGAATCTAGAGCAGGGAAACAGGTTCCGCAAATTCTTTCTGCCCTCTCTGATCTCGGGCATCATATGACGCGAGTTTGAGACGCTTTGGATACTTTTCATAAATTTGAAAAAATCCTGACCAGAGTTTTTCGGGTCAGAGTTTTTGCATTCTTTTTCTCTCCTGAGCTGCACTCAGGTTTCTGCAGCATGTTCAGAATCTAGAGCAGGGAAACAGGTTCCGTAAACTTTTTCTGCCGTTTCGGATCTCGGGCATCATATGACGCCAGTTTCAGATGCTTTGGATACTTTTCATTTTTTTGAAAAAATCCTGACCCGCGGGTCACAGTTTTTGCCTTCTTTTTCTCTCCTGAGCTGCACTCAGGTTTCTGCAGCTTGTTCAGAATCTAGAGCAGGGAAAGAGGTTCCGCAAATTTTTTCTGCCCTTTCTGATCTCGGGCATCATATGACGCGAGTTTGAGACGCTTTGGATACTTTTCATTTTTCTGAAAAAATCCTGACCAGAGTTTTTCGGGTCAGAGTTTTTGCCTTCTTTTTCTCTCCTGAGCTGCACTCAGGTTTCTGCAGCTTGTTCAGAATCTAGAGCAGGGAAAGAGGTTCCGCAAATTCTTTCTGCCCTTTCTGATCTCGGGCATCATATGACGAGAGTTTGAGACGCTTTGGATACTTTTCATTTTTTTGAAAAAATCCTGACCAGAGTTTTTCGGGTCAGAGTTTTTGCAGCTTGTTCAGAATCTAGAGCAGGGAAACAGGTTCCGTAAACTTTTTCTGCCGTTTCGGATCTCGGGCATCATATGACGCGAGTTTGAGACGCTTTGGATACTTTTCATTTTTTTGAAAAAATCCTGACCCGCGGGTCACAGTTTTTGCCTTCTTTTTCTCTCCTGAGCTGCAAGCAGGTTTCTGCAGCTTGTTCAGAATCTAGAGCAGGGAAACAGGTTCTGCAAACTTTTCCTGCCCTTTCGGATCTCGGGCAGCATATGACGTGATTTTGAGACGCTTTGGATACTTTTCATTTTTTTGAAAAAATCCTGACCCGCGGGTCACAGTTTTTGCCTTCTTTTTCTCTCCTGAGCTGCACTCAGGTTTCTGCAGCTTGTTCAGAATCTAGAGCAGGGAAACAGGTTCCACAAACTTTTCCTGCCCTTTCGGATCTCGGGCATCATATGACGCGAGTTTGAGACGCTTTGGATACTTTTCATTTTTTTGAAAAAATCCTGACCCGCGGGTCACAGTTTTTGCCTTCTTTTTCTCTCCTGAGCTGCACTCAGGTTTCTGCAGCTTGTTCAGAATCTAGAGCAGGGAAACAGGTTCCGCAAATTCTTTCTGCCCTTTCTGATCTCGGGCATCATATGACGAGAGTTTGAGACGATTTGGATACTTTTCATTTTTTTGAAAAAATCCTGACCCGCGGGTCACAGTTTTTGCCTTCCTTTTCTCTCCTGAGCTGCACTCAGATTTTTGCAGCTTCTTCAGACAGTTTTTGCCTTCTTTTTCTCTCCTGAGCTGCACTCAGGTTTCTGCAGCTTGTTCAGAATCTAGAGCAGGGAAACAGGTTCCGCAAATTCTTTCTGCCCTCTCTGATCTCGGGCATCATATGACGCGAGTTTGAGACGCCTTGGATACTTTTCATTTTTTTGAAAAAATCCTGACCAGAGTTTTTCGGGTCAGAGTTTTTGCATTCTTTTTCTCTCCTGAGCTGCACTCAGGTTTCTGCAGCTTGTTCAGAATCTAGAGCAGGGAAACAGGTTAGGCAAACTTTTTCTGCCGTTTCGGATCTCAGGCATCATATGACGCGACTTTGAGATGCTTTGGATACTATTCATTTTTTTGAAAAAATCCTGACCCGCGGGTCACCGTTTTTGCCTTCCTTTTCTCTCCTGAGCTGCACTCAGGTTTCTGCAGCTTGTTCAGAATCTAGAGCAGGGAAACAGGTTCCGTAAACTTTTTCTGCCGTTTCGGATCTCGGGCATCATATGACGCCAGTTTCAGATGCTTTGGATACTTTTCATTTTTTTGAAAAAATCCTGACCCGCGGGTCACAGTTTTTGCCTTCTTTTTCTCTCCTGAGCTGCACTCAGGTTTCTGCAGCTTGTTCAGAATCTAGAGCAGGGAAACAGGTTCCGCAAATTCTTTCTGCCCTTTCTGATCTCGGGCATCATATGACGAGAGTTTGAGACGCTTTGGATACTTTTCATTTTTTTGAAAAAATCCTGACCCGCGGGTCACAGTTTTTGCCTTCTTTTTCTCTCCTGAGCTGCACTCAGATTTCTGCAGCTTCTTCAGACAGTTTTTGCCTTCTTTTTCTCTCCTGAGCTGCACTCAGGTTTCTGCAGCTTGTTCAGAATCTAGAGCAGGGAAACAGGTTCCGCAAATTCTTTCTGCCCTCTCTGATCTCGGGCATCATATGACGCGAGTTTGAGACGCTTTGGATACTTTTCATTTTTTTGAAAAAATCCTGACCAGAGTTTTTCGGGTCAGAGTTTTTGCATTCTTTTTCTCTCCTGAGCTGCACTCAGGTTTCTGCAGCTTGTTCAGAATCTAGAGCAGGGAAACAGGTTCCGTAAACTTTTTCTGCCGTTTCGGATCTCGGGCATCATATGACGCCAGTTTCAGATGCTTTGGATACTTTTCATTTTTTTGAAAAAATCCTGACCCGCGGGTCACAGTTTTTGCCTTCTTTTTCTCTCCTGAGCTGCACTCAGGTTTCTGCAGCTTGTTCAGAATCAAGAGCAGGGAAAGAGGTTCTGCAAACTTTTCCTGCCCTTTCGGATCTCGGGCATCATATGACGCGAGTTTGAGACGCTTTGGATACTTTTCATTTTTTTGAAAATATCCTGACCCGCGGGTCACAGTTTTTGCCTTCTTTTTCTCTCCTGAGCTGCACTCAGGTTTCTGCAGCTTGTTCAGAATCTAGAGCAGGGAAACAGGTTCCGTAAACTTTTTCTGCCGTTTCGGATCTCGAGCATCATATGACACCAGTTTCAGATGCTTTGGATACTTTTCATTTTTTTGAAAAAATCCTGACCAGATTTTTTCGGGTCAGAGTTTTTGCATTCTTTTTCTCTCCTGAGCTGCACTCAGGTTTCTGCAGCTTGTTCAGAATCTAGAGCAGGGAAACAGGTTCCGCAAATTCTTTCTGCCCTCTCTGATCTCGGGGATCATATGACGCGAGTTTGAGACGCCTTGGATACTTTTCATTTTTTTGAAAAAATCCTGACCCGCGGGTCACAGTTTTTGCCTTCTTTTTCTCTCCTGAGCTGCACTCAGGTTTCTGCAGCTTGTTCAGAATCTAGAGCAGGGAAACAGGTTCCGCAAACTTTTTCTGCCCTTTCGGATCTCGGGCATCATATGACGCGAGTTTGAGACGCTTTGGATACTTTTCATTTTTTTGAAAAAATCCTGACCCGCGGGTCACAGTTTTTGCCTTCTTTTTCTCTCCTGAGCTGCACTCAGATTTCTGCAGCTTGTTCAGAATCTAGAGCAGGGAAACAGGTTCCGCAAATTCTTTCTGCCCTCTCTGATCTCGGGAATCATATGACGCGAGTTTGAGACGCTTTGGATACTTTTCATCTTTTTGAAAAAATCCTGACCAGAGTTTTTCGGGTCAGAGTTTTTGCATTCTTTTTCTCTCCTGAGCTGCACTCAGGTTTCTGCAGCTTGTTCAGACAGTTTTTGCCTTCTTTTTCTCTCCTGAGCTGCACTCAGGTTTCTGCAGCTTGTTCAGAATCTAGAGAAGGGAAACAGGTTCCGCAAACTTTTCCTGCCCTTTCGGATCTCGGGCATCATATGACGCGAGTTTGAGACGCTTTGGATACTTTTCATTTTTTTGAAAAAATCCTGACCCGCGGGTCAGAGTTTTTGCCTTCTTTTTCTCTCCTGAGCTGCACTCAGGTTTCTGCAGCTTGTTCAGAATCTAGAGCAGGGAAAGAGGTTCCGCAAATTCTTTCTGCCCTTTCTGATCTCGGGCATCATATGACGAGAGTTTGAGACGCTTTGGATACTTTTCATTTTTTTGAAAAAATCCTGACCAGAGTTTTTCGGGTCAGAGTTTTTGCCTTCTTTTTCTCTCCAGAGCTGCACTCAGGTCACTGCAGCTTGTTCAGAATCTAGAGCAGGGAAACAGGTTCCGCAAATTCTTTCTGCCCTCTCTGATCTCGGGAATCATATGACGCGAGTTTGAGACGCTTTGGATACTTTTCATTTTTTTGAAAAAATCCTGACCAGAGTTTTTCGGGTCAGAGTTTTTGCATTCTTTTTCTCTCCTGAGCTGCACTCAGGTTTCTGCAGCTTGTTCAGACAGTTTTTGCCTTCTTTTTCTCTCCTGAGCTGCACTCAGGTTTCTGCAGCTTGTTCAGAATCTAGAGCAGGGAAACAGGTTCCGCAAACTTTTCCTGCCCTTTCGGATCTCGGGCATCATATGACGCGAGTTTGAGACGCTTTGGATACTTTTCATTTTTTTGAAAAAATCCTGACCCGCGGGTCACAGTTTTTGTCTTCTTTTTCTCTCCTGAGCTGCACTCAGGTTTCTGCAGCTTGTTCAGAATCTAGAGCAGGGAAACAGGTTCCGCAAACTTTTTCTGCCCTTTCGGATCTCGGGCATCATATGACGCGAGTTTGAGATGCTTTGGATACTTTTCATTTTTTTGAAAAAATCCTGACCCGCGGGTCACAGTTTTTGCCTTCTTTTTCTCTCCTCAGCTGCACTCAGGTTTCTGCAGCTTGTTCAGAATCTAGAGCAGGGAAACAGGTTCCACATAATTTTTCTGCCCTTTCGGATCTCGGGCATCATATGACGTGAGTTTGAGACGCTTTGGATAGTTTTCATTTTTTTGAAAAAATCCTGACCCGCGGGTCACAGTTTTTGCCTTCTTTTTCTCTCCTGAACTGCACGCAGGTTTCTGCAGCTTGTTCAGAATCTAGAGCAGGGAAACAGGTTCCGCAAACTTTTCCTGCCCTTTCGGATCTCGGGCATCATATGACGCGAGTTTGAGACGCTTTGGATACTTTTCATTTTTTTGAAAAAATCCTGACCCGCGGGTCACAGTTTTTGCCTTCTTTTTCTCTCCTGAGCTGCACGCAGGTTTCTGCAGCTTGTTCAGAATCTAGAGCAGGGAAACAGGTTCCGCAAACTTTTCCTGCCCTTTCGGATCTCGGGCATCATATGACGCGAGTTTGAGACGCTTTGGATACTTTTCATTTTTTTGAAAAAATCCTGACCCGCCTGTCACAGTTTTTGCCTTCTTTTTCTCTCCTGAGCTGCATTCAGGTTTCTGCAGCTTGTTCAGAATCTAGAGCAGGGAAAGAGGTTCCGCAAATTCTTTCTGCCCTTTCAGATCTGGGGCATCATATGACGAGAGTTTGAGACGCTTTGGATACTTTTCATTTTTTTGAAAAAATCCTGACCCGCGGGTCACAGTTTTTGCCTTCCTTTTCTCTCCTGAGCTGCACTCAGATTTCTGCAGCTTCTTCAGACAGTTTTTGCCTTCTTTTTCTCTCCTGAGCTGCACTCAGGTTTCTGCAGCTTGTTCAGAATCTAGAGCAGGGAAACAGGTTCCGCAAACTTTTTCTGCCCTTTCGGATCTCGGGCATCATATGACGCGAGTTTGAGACGCTTTGGATACTTTTCATTTTTTTGAAAAAATCCTGACCCGCGGGTCACAGTTTTTGCCTTCTTTTTCTCTCCTGAGCTGCACTCAGATTTCTGCAGCTTGTTCAGAATCTAGAGCAGGGAAACAGGTTCCGCAAATTCTTTCTGCCCTCTCTGATCTCGGGAATCATATGACGCGAGTTTGAGACGCTTTGGATACTTTTCATTTTTTTGAAAAAATCCTGACCAGAGTTTTTCGGGTCAGAGTTTTTGCATTCTTTTTCTCTCCTGAGCTGCACTCAGGTTTCTGCAGCTTGTTCAGACAGTTTTTGCCTTCTTTTTCTCTCCTGAGCTGCACTCAGGTTTCTGCAGCTTGTTCAGAATCTAGAGCAGGGAAACAGGTTCCGCAAACTTTTCCTGCCCTTTCGGATCTCGGGCATCATATGACGCGAGTTTGAGACGCTTTGGATACTTTTCATTTTTTTGAAAAAATCCTGACCCGCGGGTCAGAGTTTTTGCCTTCTTTTTCTCTCCTGAGCTGCACTCAGGTTTCTGCAGCTTGTTCAGAATCTAGAGCAGGGAAACAGCTTCCGCAAACTTTTTCTGCCCTTTCGGATCTCATGCATCATATGATGCGAGTTTGAGACGCTTTGGATACTTTTCATTTTTTTGAAAAAATCCTGACCCGCGGGTCACAGTTTTTGCCTTCTTTTTCTCTCCTGAGCTGCACTCAGGTTTCTGCAGCTTGTTCAGAATCTAGAGCAGGGAAAGAGGTTCCGCAAATTCTTTCTGCCCTTTCTGATCTCGGGCATCATATGACGAGAGTTTGAGACGCTTTGGATACTTTTCATTTTTTTGAAAAAATCCTGACCAGAGTTTTTCGGGTCAGAGTTTTTGCCTTCTTTTTCTCTCCAGAGCTGCACTCAGGTCACTGCAGCTTGTTCAGAATCTAGAGCAGGGAAACAGGTTCCGCAAACTTTTCCTGCCCTTTCGGATCTCGGGCATCATATGACGCGAGTTTGAGACGCTTTGGATACTTTTCATTTTTTTGAAAAAATCCTGACCCGCGGGTCACAGTTTTTGTCTTCTTTTTCTCTCCTGAGCTGCACGCAGGTTTCTGCAGCTTGTTCAGAATCTAGAGCAGGGAAACAGGTTCCGTAAACTTTTTCTGCCGTTTTGGATCTCGGGCATCATATGACGCCAGTTTCAGATGCTTTGGATAGTTTTCATTTTTTTGAAAAAATCCTGACCCGCGGGCCAGAGTTTTTGCCTTCTTTTTCTCTCCTGAGCTGCACTCAGGTTTCTGCAGCTTGTTCAGAATCTAGAGCAGGGAAACAGGTTCCGCAAACTTTTTCTGCCCTTTCGGATCTCGGGCATCATATGATGCGAGTTTGAGACGCTTTGGATACTTTTCATTTTTTTGAAAAAATCCTGACCCACATGTCACAGTTTTTGCCTTCTTTTTCTCTCCTGAGCTGCACTCAGGTTTCTGCAGCTTGTTCAGAATCTAGAGCAGGGAAACAGCTTCCAAAAACTTTTTCTGCCCTTTCGGATCTCATGCATCATATGATGCGAGTTTGAGACGCTTTGGATACTTTTCATTTTTTTGAAAAAATCCTGACCCGCGGGTCACAGTTTTTGCCTTCTTTTTCTCTCCTGAGCTGCACTCAGGTTTCTGCAGCTTGTTCAGAATCTAGAGCAGGGAAAGAGGTTCCGCAAATTCTTTCTGCCCTTTCTGATCTCGGGCATCATATGACGCGAGTTTGAGACGCTTTGGATACTTTTCATTTTTCTGAAAAAATCCTGACCAGAGTTTTTCGGGTCAGAGTTTTTGCCTTCTTTTTCTCTCCTGAGCTGCACTCAGGTTTCTGCAGCTTGTTCAGAATCTAGAGCAGGGAAAGAGGTTCCGCAAATTCTTTCTGCCCTTTCTGATCTCGGGCATCATATGACGAGAGTTTGAGACGCTTTGGATACTTTTCATTTTTTTGAAAAAATCCTGACCAGAGTTTTTCGGGTCAGAGTTTTTGCCTTCTTTTTCTCTCCTGAGCTGCACTCAGGTTTCTGCAGCTTGTTCAGAATCTAGAGTAGGGAAACAGGTTCCGCAAACTTTTTCTGCCCTTTCGGATCTCGGGCATCATATGACGCGAGTTTGAGACGCTTTGGATACTTTTCATTTTTTTGAAAAAATCCTGACCCGCGGGTCACAGTTTTTGCCTTCTTTTTCTCTCCTGAGCTGCACTCAGGTTTCTGCAGCTTGTTCAGAATCTAGAGCAGGGAAACAGGTTCCGCAAACTTTTTCTGCCCTTTAGGATCTCATGCATCATATGATGCGAGTTTGAGACGCTTTGGATACTTTTCATTTTTTTGAAAAAATCCTGACCCGCGGTTCACAGTTTTTGCCTTCTTTTTCTCTCCTGAGCTGCACGCAGGTTTCTGCAGCTTGTTCAGAATCTAGAGCAGGGAAACAGGTTCCGTAAACTTTTTCTGCCGTTTCGGATCTCGGGCATCATATGACGCCAGTTTCAGATGCTTTGGATAGTTTTCATTTTTTTGAAAAAATCCTGACCCGCAGGTCAGAGTTTTTGCCTTCTTTTTCTCTCCTGAGCTGCACTCAGGTTTCTGCAGCTTGTTCAGAATCTAGAGCAGGGAAACAGGTTCCGCAAACTTTTTCTGCCCTTTCGGATCTCGGGCATCATATGACGCGAGTTTGAGACGCTTTGTATACTTTTCATTTTTTTGAAAAAATCCTGACCCCGCGGGTCACAGTTTTTGTCTTCTTTTTCTCTCCTGAGCTGCACTCAGGTTTCTGCAGCTTGTTCAGAATCTAGAGCAGGGAAACAGGTTGCGCAAACTTTTTCTGCCCTTTCGGAACTCATGCATCATATGATGCGAGTTTGAGACGCTTTGGATACTTTTCATTTTTTTGAAAAAATCCTGACCCCGCGGGTCACAGTTTTTGTCTTCTTTTTCTCTCCTGAGCTGCACTCAGGTTTCTGCAGCTTGTTCAGAATCTAGAGCAGGGAAACAGGTTCCGTAAACTTTTTCTGCCGTTTCGGATCTCGGGCATCATATGGCGCCAGTTTCAGATGCTTTGGATACTTTTCATTTTTTTGAAAAAATCCTGACCCGCGGGTCACAGTTTTTGCCTTCCTTTTCTCTCCTGAGTTGCACTCAGATTTCTGCAGCTTCTTCAGACAGTTTTTGCCTTCTTTTTCTCTCCTCAGCTGCACTCAGGTTTCTGCAGCTTGTTCAGAATCTAGAGCAGGGAAACAGGTTCCGCAAACTTTTTCTGCCCTTTCGGATCTCATGCATCATATGATGCGAGTTTGAGACGCTTTGGAAACTTTTCATTTTTTTGAAAAAATCCTGACCCGCGTCACAGTTTTTGCCTTCTTTTTCTCTCCTGAGCTGCACGCAGGTTTCTGCAGCTTGTTCAGAATCTAGAGCAGGGAAACAGGTTCCGCAAACTTTTCCTGCCCTTTCGGATCTCGGGCATCATATGACGCGAGTTTGAGACGCTTTGGATACTTTTCATTTTTTTGAAAAAATCCTGACCCGCGGGTCACAGTTTTTGTCTTCTTTTTCTCTCCTGAGCTGCACTCAGGTTTCTGCAGCTTGTTCAGAATCTAGAGCAGGGAAACAGGTTCCGTAAACTTTTTCTGCCGTTTTGGATCTTGGGCATCATATGACGCCAGTTTCAGATGCTTTGGATACTTTTCATTTTTTTGAAAAAATCCTGACCAGAGTTTTTCGGGTCAGAGTTTTTGCCTTCTTTTTCTCTCCTGAGCTGCACTCAGGTTTCTGCAGCTTGTTCAGAATCTAGAGCAGGGAAACAAGTTCCGCAAATTCTTTCTGCCCTCTCTGATCTCGGGCATCATATGACGTGAGTTTGAGACGCCTTGGATACTTTTCATTTTTTTGAAAAAATCCTGACCAGAGTTTTTCGGGTCAGAGTTTTTGCCTTCTTTTTCTCTCCTGAGCTGCACTCAGGTTTCTGCAGCTTGTTCAGAATCTAGAGCAGGGAAACAGGTTCCGCAAACTTTTTCTGCCCTTTCGGATCTCGGGCATCATATGACGCGAGTTTGAGACGCTTTGGATACTTTTCATTTTTTTGAAAAAATCCTGACCCGCGGGTCACAGTTTTTGCCTTCTTTTTCTCTCCTGAGCTGCACTCAGGTTTCTGCAGCTTGTTCAGAATCTAGAGCAGGGAAACAGGTTCCGCAAACTTTTCCTGCCCTTTCGGATCTCGGGCATCATATGACGCGACTTTGAGACGCTTTGGATACTTTTCATTATTTTGAAATATCCTGACCCGCGGGTCACAGTTTTTGCCTTCCTTTTCTCTTCTGAGCTGCACTCAGGTTTCTGCAGCTTCTTCAGACAGTTTTTGCCTTCTTTTTCTCTCCTGAGCTGCACTCAGGTTTCTGCAGCTTGTTCAGAATCTAGAGCAGGGAAACAGGTTCCGCAATTTTTTTCTGCCCTTTCGGATCTCGGGCATCATATGACGCGAGTTTGAGACGCTTTGGATACTTTTCATTTTTTTGAAAAAATCCTGACCAGAGTTTTTCGGGTCAGAGTTTTTGCATTCTTTTTCTCTCCTGAGCTGCACTCAGGTTTCTGCAGCTTGTTCAGACAGTTTTTGCCTTCTTTTTCTCTCCTGAGCTGCACTCAGGTTTCTGCAGCTTGTTCAGAATCTAGAGCAGGGAAACAGGTTCCGCAAACTTTTCCTGCCCTTTCGGATCTCGGGCATCATATGACGCGAGTTTGAGACGCTTTGGATACTTTTCATTTTTTTGAAAAAATCCTGACCCGCGGGTCAGAGTTTTTGCCTTCTTTTTCTCTCCTGAGCTGCACTCAGGTTTCTGCAGCTTGTTCAGAATCTAGAGCAGGGAAACAGCTTCCGCAAACTTTTTCTGCCCTTTCGGATCTCATGCATCATATGATGCGAGTTTGAGACGCTTTGGATACTTTTCATTTTTTTGAAAAAATCCTGACCCGCGGGTCACAGTTTTTGCCTTCTTTTTCTCTCCTGAGCTGCACTCAGGTTTCTGC
Organism: Rhineura floridana; assembly: GCF_030035675.1. NCBI lineage: Eukaryota > Metazoa > Chordata > Lepidosauria > Squamata > Rhineuridae > Rhineura > Rhineura floridana. Next base: position 23,519 of record NW_026902531.1, on the reverse strand, counting down.
AGCTTGTTCAGAATCTAGAGCAGGGAAAGAGGTTCCGCAAATTCTTTCTGCCCTTTCTGATCTCGGGCATCATATGACGAGAGTTTGAGACGCTTTGGATACTTTTCATTTTTTTGAAAAAATCCTGACCAGAGTTTTTCGGGTCAGAGTTTTTGCCTTCTTTTTCTCTCCAGAGCTGCACTCAGGTCACTGCAGCTTGTTCAGAATCTAGAGCAGGGAAACAGGTTCCGCAAACTTTTCCTGCCCTTTCGGATCTCGGGCATCATATGACGCGAGTTTGAGACGCTTTGGATACTTTTCATTTTTTTGAAAAAATCCTGACCCGCGGGTCACAGTTTTTGTCTTCTTTTTCTCTCCTGAGCTGCACGCAGGTTTCTGCAGCTTGTTCAGAATCTAGAGCAGGGAAACAGGTTCCGTAAACTTTTTCTGCCCTTTCGGATCTCGGGCATCATATGACGCCAGTTTCAGATGCTTTGGATAGTTTTCATTTTTTTGAAAAAATCCTGACCCGCGGGCCAGAGTTTTTGCCTTCTTTTTCTCTCCTGAGCTGTACTCAGGTTTCTGCAGCTTGTTCAGAATCTAGAGCAGGGAAACAGGTTCCGCAAACTTTTTCTGCCCTTTCGGATCTCGGGCATCATATGACGCGAGTTTGAGACGCTTTGGATACTTTTCATTTTTTTGAAAAAATCCTGACCCACATGTCACAGTTTTTGCCTTCTTTTTCTCTCCTGAGCTGCACTCAGGTTTCTGCAGCTTGTTCAGAATCTAGAGCAGGGAAACAGCTTCCGAAAACTTTTTCTGCCCTTTCGGATCTCATGCATCATATGATGCGAATTTGAGACGCTTTGGATACTTTTCATTTTTTTGAAAAAATCCTGACCCGCGGGTCACAGTTTTTGCCTTCTTTTTCTCTCCTGAGCTGCACTCAGGTTTCTGCAGCTTGTTCAGAATCTAGAGCAGGGAAAGAGGTTCCGCAAATTCTTTCTGCCCTTTCTGATCTCGGGCATCATATGACGTGAGTTTGAGACGCTTTGGATACTTTTCATTTTTCTGAAAAAATCCTGACCAGAGTTTTTCGGGTCAGAGTTTTTGCCTTCTTTTTCTCTCCTGAGCTGCACTCAGGTTTCTGCAGCTTGTTCAGAATCTAGAGCAGGGAAAGAGGTTCCGCAAATTCTTTCTGCCCTTTCTGATCTCGGGCATCATATGACGAGAGTTTGAGACGCTTTGGATACTTTTCATTTTTTTGAAAAAATCCTGACCAGAGTTTTTCGGGTCAGAGTTTTTGCCTTCTTTTTCTCTCCTGAGCTGCACTCAGGTTTCTGCAGCTTGTTCAGAATCTAGAGTAGGGAAACAGGTTCCGCAAACTTTTTCTGCCCTTTCGGATCTCGGGCATCATATGACGCGAGTTTGAGACGCTTTGGATACTTTTCATTTTTTTGAAAAAATCCTGACCCGCGGGTCACAGTTTTTGCCTTCTTTTTCTCTCCTGAGCTGCACTCAGGTTTCTGCAGCTTGTTCAGAATCTAGAGCAGGGAAACAGGTTCCGCAAACTTTTTCTGCCCTTTAGGATCTCATGCATCATATGATGCGAGTTTGAGACGCTTTGGATACTTTTCATTTTTTTGAAAAAATCCTGACCCGCGGTTCACAGTTTTTGCCTTCTTTTTCTCTCCTGAGCTGCACGCAGGTTTCTGCAGCTTGTTCAGAATCTAGAGCAGGGAAACAGGTTCCGTAAACTTTTTCTGCCGTTTCGGATCTCGGGCATCATATCACGCCAGTTTCAGATGCTTTGGATAGTTTTCATTTTTTTGAAAAAATCCTGACCCGCAGGTCAGAGTTTTTGCCTTCTTTTTCTCTCCTGAGCTGCACTCAGGTTTCTGCAGCTTGTTCAGAATCTAGAGCAGGGAAACAGGTTCCGCAAACTTTTTCTGCCCTTTCGGATCTCGGGCATCATATGACGCGAGTTTGAGACGCTTTGTATACTTTTCATTTTTTTGAAAAAATCCTGACCCCGCGGGTCACAGTTTTTGTCTTCTTTTTCTCTCCTGAGCTGCACTCAGGTTTCTGCAGCTTGTTCAGAATCTAGAGCAGGGAAACAGGTTGCGCAAACTTTTTCTGCCCTTTCGGAACTCATGCATCATATGATGCGAGTTTGAGACGCTTTGGATACTTTTCATTTTTTTGAAAAAATCCTGACCCCGCGGGTCACAGTTTTTGTCTTCTTTTTCTCTCCTGAGCTGCACTCAGGTTTCTGCAGCTTGTTCAGAATCTAGAGCAGGGAAACAGGTTCCGTAAACTTTTTCTGCCGTTTCGGATCTCGGGCATCATATGGCGCCAGTTTCAGATGCTTTGGATACTTTTCATTTTTTTGAAAAAATCCTGACCCGCGGGTCACAGTTTTTGCCTTCCTTTTCTCTCCTGAGTTGCACTCAGATTTCTGCAGCTTCTTCAGACAGTTTTTGCCTTCTTTTTCTCTCCTCAGCTGCACTCAGGTTTCTGCAGCTTGTTCAGAATCTAGAGCAGGGAAACAGGTTCCGCAAACTTTTTCTGCCCTTTCGGATCTCATGCATCATATGATGCGAGTTTGAGACGCTTTGGAAACTTTTCATTTTTTTGAAAAAATCCTGACCCGCGTCACAGTTTTTGCCTTCTTTTTCTCTCCTGAGCTGCACGCAGGTTTCTGCAGCTTGTTCAGAATCTAGAGCAGGGAAACAGGTTCCGCAAACTTTTCCTGCCCTTTCGGATCTCGGGCATCATATGACGCGAGTTTGAGACGCTTTGGATACTTTTCATTTTTTTGAAAAAATCCTGACCCGCGTCACAGTTTTTGTCTTCTTTTTCTCTCCTGAGCTGCACTCAGGTTTCTGCAGCTTGTTCAGAATCTAGAGCAGGGAAACAGGTTCCGTAAACTTTTTCTGCCGTTTTGGATCTTGGGCATCATATGACGCCAGTTTCAGATGCTTTGGATACTTTTCATTTTTTTGAAAAAATCCTGACCAGAGTTTTTGGGGTCAGAGTTTTTGCCTTCTTTTTCTCTCCTGAGCTGCACTCAGGTTTCTGCAGCTTGTTCAGAATCTAGAGCAGGGAAACAAGTTCCGCAAATTCTTTCTGCCCTCTCTGATCTCGGGCATCATATGACGTGAGTTTGAGACGCCTTGGATACTTTTCATTTTTTTGAAAAAATCCTGACCAGAGTTTTTCGGGTCAGAGTTTTTGCCTTCTTTTTCTCTCCTGAGCTGCACTCAGGTTTCTGCAGCTTGTTCAGAATCTAGAGCAGGGAAACAGGTTCCGCAAACTTTTTCTGCCCTTTCGGATCTCGGGCATCATATGACGCGAGTTTGAGACGCTTTGGATACTTTTCATTTTTTTGAAAAAATCCTGACCCGCGGGTCACAGTTTTTGCCTTCTTTTTCTCTCCTGAGCTGCACTCAGGTTTCTGCAGCTTGTTCAGAATCTAGAGCAGGGAAACAGGTTCCGCAAACTTTTCCTGCCCTTTCGGATCTCGGGCATCATATGACGCGACTTTGAGACGCTTTGGATACTTTTCATTATTTTGAAATATCCTGACCCGCGGGTCACAGTTTTTGCCTTCCTTTTCTCTTCTGAGCTGCACTCAGGTTTCTGCAGCTTCTTCAGACAGTTTTTGCCTTCTTTTTCTCTCCTGAGCTGCACTCAGGTTTCTGCAGCTTGTTCAGAATCTAGAGCAGGGAAACAGGTTCCGCAATTTTTTTCTGCCCTTTCGGATCTCGGGCATCATATGACGCGAGTTTGAGACGCTTTGGATACTTTTCATTTTTTTGAAAAAATCCTGACCCGCGGGTCACAGTTTTTGCCTTCTTTTTCTCTCCTGAGCTGCACTCAGGTTTCTGCAGCTTGTTCAGAATCTAGAGCAGGGAAACAGGTTCCGCAAACTTTTTCTGCCCTTTCAGATCTCGGGCATCATATGATGCGAGTTTGAGACGCTTTGGATACTTTTCAGTTTTTTGAAAAAATCCTGACCCGCGGGTCACAGTTTTTGCCTTCTTTTTCTCTCCTGAGCTGCACTCAGGTTTCTGCAGCTTGTTCAGAATCTAGAGCAGGGAAACAGGTTCCACAAACTTTTCCTGCCCTTTCGGATCTCGGGCATCATATGACGCGAGTTTGAGACGCTTTGGATACTTTTCATATTTTTGAAAAAATCCTGACCCGCGGGTCACAGTTTTTGTCTTCTTTTTCTCTCCTGAGCTGCACTCAGGTTTCTGCAGCTTGTTCAGAATCTAGAGCAGGGAAACAGGTTCCGTAAACTTTTTCTGCCGTTTCGGATCTCGGGCATCATATGACGCCAGTTTCAGATGCTTTGGATACTTTTCATTATTTTGAAAAAATCCTGACCCGCGGGTCACAGTTTTTGCCTTCCTTTTCTCTTCTGAGCTGCACTCAGATTTCTGCAGCTTCTTCAGACAGTTTTTGCCTTCTTTTTCTCTCCTGAGCTGCACTCAGGTTTCTGCAGCTTGTTCAGAATCTAGAGCAGGGAAACAGGTTCCATAAACTTTTTCTGCCGTTTCGGATCTCGGGCATCATATGACGCCAGTTTCAGATGCTTTGGATACTTTTCATTTTTTTGAAAAAATCCTGACCTGCGGGTCACAGTTTTTGCCTTCTCTTTCTCTCCTGAGCTGCACTCAGATTTCTGCAGCTTCTTCAGACAGTTTTTGCCTTCTTTTTCTCTCCTGAGCTGCACTCAGGTTTCTGCAGCTTGTTCAGAATCTAGAGCAGGGAAACAGGTTCCGCAAATTCTTTCTGCCCTTTCTGATCTCGGGCATCATATGACGCGAGTTTGAGACGCTTTGGATACTTTTCATTTTTTTGAAAAAATCCTGACCAGAGTTTTTCGGGTCAGAGTTTTTGCCTTCTTTTTCTCTCCTGAGCTGCACTCAGGTTTCTGCAGCTTGTTCAGAATCTAGAGCAGGGAAAGAGGTTCCGCAAATTCTTTCTGCCCTTTCTGATCTCAGGCATCATATGACGAGAGTTTGAGACGCTTTGGATACTTTTCATTTTTTTGAAAAAATCCTGACCAGAGTTTTTCGGGTCAGAGTTTTTGCCTTCTTTTTCTCTCCTGAGCTGCACTCAGGTTTCTGCAGCTTGTTCAGAATCTAGAGTAGGGAAACAGGTTCCGCAAACTTTTTCTGCCCGTTCGGATCTCGGGCATCATATGACGCGAGTTTGAGACGCTTTGGATACTTTTCATTTTTTTGAAAAAATCCTGACCCGCGGGTCACAGTTTTTGCCTTCTTTTTCTCTCCTGAGCTGCACTCAGGTTTCTGCAGCTTGTTCAGAATCTAGAGCAGGGAAACAGGTTCCGCAAACTTTTTCTGCCCTTTAGGATCTCATGCATCATATGATGCGAGTTTGAGACGCTTTGGATACTTTTCATTTTTTTGAAAAAATCCTGACCCGCGGGTCACAGTTTTTGCCTTCTTTTTCTCTCCTGAGCTGCACGCAGGTTTCTGCAGCTTGTTCAGAATCTAGAGCAGGGAAACAGGTTCCGCAAACTTTTCCTGCCCTTTCGGATCTCGGGCATCATATGACGCGAGTTTGAGACGCTTTGGATACTTTTCATTTTTTTGAAAAAATCCTGACCCGCGGGTCACAGTTTTTGTCTTCTTTTTCTCTCCTGAGCTGCACGCAGGTTTCTGCAGCTTGTTCAGAATCTAGAGCAGGGAAACAGGTTCCGTAAACTTTTTCTGCCGTTTCGGATCTCGGGCATCATATGACGCCAGTTTCAGATGCTTTGGATAGTTTTCATTTTTTTGAAAAAATCCTGACCCGCGGGTCAGAGTTTTTGCCTTCTTTTTCTCTCCTGAGCTGCACTCAGGTTTCTGCAGCTTGTTCAGAATCTAGAGCAGGGAAACAGCTTCCGCAAACTTTTTCTGCCCTTTCGGATCTCATGCATCATATGATGCGAGTTTGAGACGCTTTGGATACTTTTCATTTTTTTGAAAAAATCCTGACCCGCGGGTCACAGTTTTTGCCTTCTTTTTCTCTCCTGAGCTGCACTCAGGTTTCTGCAGCTTGTTCAGAATCTAGAGCAGGGAAAGAGGTTCCGCAAATTCTTTCTGCCCTTTCTGATCTCGGGCATCATATGACGAGAGTTTGAGATGCTTTGGATACTTTTCATTTTTTTGAAAAAATCCTGACCAGAGTTTTTCGGGTCAGAGTTTTTGCCTTCTTTTTCTCTCCTGAGCTGCACTCAGGTCACTGCAGCTTGTTCAGAATCTAGAGCAGGGAAACAGGTTCCGCAAACTTTTCCTGCCCTTTCGGATCTCGGGCATCATATGACGCGAGTTTGAGACGCTTTGGATACTTTTCATTTTTTTGAAAAAATCCTGACCCGCGGGTCACAGTTTTTGCCTTCTTTTTCTCTCCTGAGCTGCACTCAGGTTTCTGCAGCTTGTTCAGAATCTAGAGCAGGGAAAGAGGTTCCGCAAATTCTTTCTGCCCTTTCTGATCTCGGGCATCATATGACGAGAGTTTGAGACGCTTTGGATACTTTTCATTTTTTTGAAAAAATCCTGACCCGCGGGTCACAGTTTTTGCCTTCCTTTTCTCTCCTGAGCTGCACTCAGATTTCTGCAGCTTCTTCAGACAGTTTTTGCCTTCTTTTTCTCTCCTGAGCTGCACTCAGGTTTCTGCAGCTTGTTCAGAATCTAGAGCAGGGAAACAGGTTCCGCAAACTTTTTCTGCCCTTTCGGATCTCGGGCATCATATGACGCGAGTTTGAGACGCTTTGGATACTTTTCATTTTTTTGAAAAAATCCTGACCCGCGGGTCACAGTTTTTGCCTTCTTTTTCTCTCCTGAGCTGCACTCAGATTTCTGCAGCTTCTTCAGACAGTTTTTGCCTTCTTTTTCTCTCCTGAGCTGCACTCAGGTTTCTGCAGCTTGTTCAGAATCTAGAGCAGGGAAACAGGTTCCGCAAATTCTTTCTGCCCTCTCTGATCTCGGGCATCATATGACGCGAGTTTGAGACGCTTTGGATACTTTTCATTTTTTTGAAAAAATCCTGACCCGCGGGTCACAGTTTTTGCCTTCTTTTTCTCTCCTGAGCTGCACTCAGATTTCTGCAGCTTCTTCAGACAGTTTTTGCCTTCTTTTTCTCTCCTGAGCTGCACTCAGGTTTCTGCAGCTTGTTCAGAATCTAGAGCAGGGAAACAGGTTCCGCAAATTCTTTCTGCCCTCTCTGATCTCGGGCATCATATGACGCGAATTTGAGACGCTTTGGATACTTTTCATTTTTTTGAAAAAATCCTGACCAGAGTTTTTCGGGTCAGAGTTTTTGCATTCTTTTTCTCTCCTGAGCTGCACTCAGGTTTCTGCAGCTTGCTCAGAATCTAGAGCAGGGAAACAGGTTCCGTAAACTTTTTCTGCCGTTTCGGATCTCGGGCATCATATGACACCAGTTTCAGATGCTTTGGATACTTTTCATTTTTTTGAAAAAATCCTGACCCGCGGGTCACAGTTTTTCCCTTCTTTTTCTCTCCTGAGCTGCACTCAGGTTTCTGCAGCTTGTTCAGAATCTAGAGCAGGGAAACAGGTTCCGCAAACTTTTTCTGCCCTTTCGGATCTCGGGCATCATATGACGCGAGTTTGAGATGCTTTGGATACTTTTCATTTTTTTGAAAAAATCCTGACCCGCGGGTCACAGTTTTTGCCTTCTTTTTCTCTCCTGAGCTGCACTCAGATTTCTGCAGCTTCTTCAGACAGTTTTTGCCTTCTTTTTCTCTCCTGAGCTGCACTCAGGTTTCTGCAGCTTGTTCAGAATCTAGAGCAGGGAAACAGGTTCCGCAAATTCTTTCTGCCCTCTCTGATCTCGGGCATCATATGACGCGAGTTTGAGACGCTTTGGATACTTTTCATTTTTTTGAAAAAATCCTGACCAGAGTTTTTCGGGTCAGAGTTTTTGCATTCTTTTTCTCTCCTGAGCTGCACTCAGGTTTCTGCAGCTTGTTCAGAATCTAGAGCAGGGAAACAGGTTCCGTAAACTTTTTCTGCCGTTTCGGATCTCGGGCATCATATGACGCCAGTTTCAGATGCTTTGGATACTTTTCATTTTTTTGAAAAAATCCTGACCCGCGGGTCACAGTTTTTGCCTTCTTTTTCTCTCCTGAGCTGCACTCAGGTTTCTGCAGCTTGTTCAGAATCAAGAGCAGGGAAAGAGGTTCTGCAAACTTTTCCTGCCCTTTCGGATCTCGGGCATCATATGACGCGAGTTTGAGACGCTTTGGATACTTTTCATTTTTTTGAAAAAATCCTGACCCGCGGGTCACAGTTTTTGCCTTCTTTTTCTCTCCTGAGCTGCACTCAGGTTTCTGCAGCTTGTTCAGAATCTAGAGCAGGGAAACAGGTTCCGTAAACTTTTTCTGCCGTTTCGGATCTCGGGCATCATATGACACCAGTTTCAGATGCTTTGGATACTTTTCATTTTTTTGAAAAAATCCTGACCAGAGTTTTTCGGGTCAGAGTTTTTGCATTCTTTTTCTCTCCTGAGCTGCACTCAGGTTTCTGCAGCTTGTTCAGAATCTAGAGTAGGTAAACAGGTTCCGCAAACTTTTTCTGCCCTTTCGGATCTCGGGCATCATATGACGCGAGTTTGAGACGCTTTGGATACTTTTCATTTTTTTGAAAAAATCCTGACCCGCGGGTCACAGTTTTTGCCTTCTTTTTCTCTCCTGAGCTGCACTCAGGTTTCTGCAGCTTGTTCAGAATCTAGAGCAGGGAAACAGGTTCCGCAAATTCTTTCTGCCCTCTCTGATCTCGGGCATCATATGACGCGAGTTTGAGATGCTTTGGATACTTTTCATTTTTTTGAAAAAATCCTGACCAGAGTTTTTCGGGTCAGAGTTTTTGCCTTCTTTTTCTCTCCTGAGCTGCACTCAGGTTTCTGCAGCTTGTTCAGAATCTAGAGCAGGGAAAGAGGTTCCGCAAATTCTTTCTGCCCTTTCTGATCTCGGGCATCATATGACGAGAGTTTGAGACGCTTTGGATACTTTTCATTTTTTTGAAAAAACCCTGACCAGAGTTTTTCGGGTCAGAGTTTTTGCCTTCTTTTTCTCTCCTGAGCTGCACTCAGGTTTCTGCAGCTTGTTCAGAATCTAGAGTAGGGAAACAGGTTCCGCAAACTTTTTCTGCCCGTTCGGATCTCGGGCATCATATGACGCGAGTTTGAGACGCTTTGGATACTTTTCATTTTTTTGAAAAAATCCTGACCCGCGGGTCACAGTTTTTGCCTTCTTTTTCTCTCCTGAGCTGCACTCAGGTTTCTGCAGCTTGTTCAGAATCTAGAGCAGGGAAACAGGTTCCGCAAACTTTTTCTGCCCTTTAGGATCTCATGCATCATATGATGCGAGTTTGAGACGCTTTGGATACTTTTCATTTTTTTGAAAAAATCCTGACCCGCGGGTCACAGTTTTTGCCTTCTTTTTCTCTCCTGAGCTGCACGCAGGTTTCTGCAGCTTGTTCAGAATCTAGAGCAGGGAAACAGGTTCCGCAAACTTTTCCTGCCCTTTCGGATCTCGGGCATCATATGACGCGAGTTTGAGACGCTTTGGATACTTTTCATTTTTTTGAAAAAATCCTGACCCGCGGGTCACAGTTTTTGTCTTCTTTTTCTCTCCTGAGCTGCACGCAGGTTTCTGCAGCTTGTTCAGAATCTAGAGCAGGGAAACAGGTTCCGTAAACTTTTTCTGCCGTTTCGGATCTCGGGCATCATATGACGCCAGTTTCAGATGCTTTGGATAGTTTTCATTTTTTTGAAAAAATCCTGACCCGCGGGTCAGAGTTTTTGCCTTCTTTTTCTCTCCTGAGCTGCACTCAGGTTTCTGCAGCTTGTTCAGAATCTAGAGCAGGGAAACAGCTTCCGCAAACTTTTTCTGCCCTTTCGGATCTCATGCATCATATGATGCGAGTTTGAGACGCTTTGGATACTTTTCATTTTTTTGAAAAAATCCTGACCCGCGGGTCACAGTTTTTGCCTTCTTTTTCTCTCCTGAGCTGCACGCAGGTTTCTGCAGCTTGTTCAGAATCTAGAGCAGGGAAAGAGGTTCCGCAAATTCTTTCTGCCCTTTCTGATCTCGGGCATCATATGACGAGAGTTTGAGACGCTTTGGATACTTTTCATTTTTTTGAAAAAATCCTGACCAGAGTTTTTCGGGTCAGAGTTTTTGCCTTCTTTTTCTCTCCTGAGCTGCACTCAGGTCACTGCAGCTTGTTCAGAATCTAGAGCAGGGAAACAGGTTCTGTAAACTTTTCCTGCCCTTTCGGATCTCGGGCATCATATGACGCGAGTTTGAGACGCTTTGGATACTTTTCATTTTTTTGAAAAAATCCTGACCCGCGGGTCACAGTTTTTGTCTTCTTTTTCTCTCCTGAGCTGCACGCAGGTTTCTGCAGCTTGTTCAGAATCTAGAGCAGGGAAACAGGTTCCGTAAACTTTTTCTGCCGTTTCGGATCTCGGGCATCATACGACGCCAGTTTCAGATGCTTTGGATAGTTTTCATTTTTTTGAAAAAATCCTGACCCGCGGGTCACAGTTTTTCCCTTCTTTTTCTCTCCTGAGCTGCACTCAGGTTTCTGCAGCTTGTTCAGAATCTAGAGCAGGGAAACAGGTTCCGCAAACTTTTTCTGCCCTTTCGGATCTCGGGCATCATATGACGCGAGTTTGAGATGCTTTGGATACTTTTCATTTTTTTGAAAAAATCCTGACCCGCGGGTCACAGTTTTTGCCTTCTTTTTCTCTCCTGAGCTGCACTCAGATTTCTGCAGCTTCTTCAGACAGTTTTTGCCTTCTTTTTCTCTCCTGAGCTGCACTCAGGTTTCTGCAGCTTGTTCAGAATCTAGAGCAGGGAAACAGGTTCCGCAAATTCTTTCTGCCCTCTCTGATCTCGGGCATCATATGACGCGAGTTTGAGACGCTTTGGATACTTTTCATTTTTTTGAAAAAATCCTGACCAGAGTTTTTCGGGTCAGAGTTTTTGCATTCTTTTTCTCTCCTGAGCTGCACTCAGGTTTCTGCAGCTTGTTCAGAATCTAGAGCAGGGAAACAGGTTCCGTAAACTTTTTCTGCCGTTTCGGATCTCGGGCATCATATGACGCCAGTTTCAGATGCTTTGGATACTTTTCATTTTTTTGAAAAAATCCTGACCCGCGGGTCACAGTTTTTGCCTTCTTTTTCTCTCCTGAGCTGCACTCAGGTTTCTGCAGCTTGTTCAGAATCAAGAGCAGGGAAAGAGGTTCTGCAAACTTTTCCTGCCCTTTCGGATCTCGGGCATCATATGACGCGAGTTTGAGACGCTTTGGATACTTTTCATTTTTTTGAAAAAATCCTGACCCGCGGGTCACAGTTTTTGCCTTCTTTTTCTCTCCTGAGCTGCACTCAGGTTTCTGCAGCTTGTTCAGAATCTAGAGCAGGGAAACAGGTTCCGTAAACTTTTTCTGCCGTTTCGGATCTCGGGCATCATATGACACCAGTTTCAGATGCTTTGGATACTTTTCATTTTTTTGAAAAAATCCTGACCAGAGTTTTTCGGGTCAGAGTTTTTGCCTTCTTTTTCTCTCCTGAGCTGCACGCAGGTTTCTGCAGCTTGTTCAGAATCTAGAGCAGGGAAACAGGTTCCGTAAACTTTTTCTGCCGTTTCGGATCTCGGGCATCATATGACGCCAGTTTCAGATGCTTTGGATAGTTTTCATTTTTTTGAAAAAATCCTGACCCGCGGGTCAGAGTTTTTGCCTTCTTTTTCTCTCCTGAGCTGCACTCAGGTTTCTGCAGCTTGTTCAGAATCTAGAGCAGGGAAACAGCTTCCGCAAACTTTTTCTGCCCTTTCGGATCTCATGCATCATATGATGCGAGTTTGAGACGCTTTGGATACTTTTCATTTTTTTGAAAAAATCCTGACCCGCGGGTCACAGTTTTTGCCTTCTTTTTCTCTCCTGAGCTGCACTCAGGTTTCTGCAGCTTGTTCAGAATCTAGAGCAGGGAAAGAGGTTCCGCAAATTCTTTCTGCCCTTTCTGATCTCGGGCATCATATGACGAGAGTTTGAGATGCTTTGGATACTTTTCATTTTTTTGAAAAAATCCTGACCAGAGTTTTTCGGGTCAGAGTTTTTGCCTTCTTTTTCTCTCCTGAGCTGCACTCAGGTCACTGCAGCTTGTTCAGAATCTAGAGCAGGGAAACAGGTTCCGCAAACTTTTCCTGCCCTTTCGGATCTCGGGCATCATATGACGCGAGTTTGAGACGCTTTGGATACTTTTCATTTTTTTGAAAAAATCCTGACCCGCGGGTCACAGTTTTTGCCTTCTTTTTCTCTCCTGAGCTGCACTCAGGTTTCTGCAGCTTGTTCAGAATCTAGAGCAGGGAAAGAGGTTCCGCAAATTCTTTCTGCCCTTTCTGATCTCGGGCATCATATGACGAGAGTTTGAGACGCTTTGGATACTTTTCATTTTTTTGAAAAAATCCTGACCCGCGGGTCACAGTTTTTGCCTTCCTTTTCTCTCCTGAGCTGCACTCAGATTTCTGCAGCTTCTTCAGACAGTTTTTGCCTTCTTTTTCTCTCCTGAGCTGCACTCAGGTTTCTGCAGCTTGTTCAGAATCTAGAGCAGGGAAACAGGTTCCGCAAACTTTTTCTGCCCTTTCGGATCTCGGGCATCATATGACGCGAGTTTGAGACGCTTTGGATACTTTTCATTTTTTTGAAAAAATCCTGACACGCGGGTCACAGTTTTTGCCTTCTTTTTCTCTCCTGAGCTGCACTCAGATTTCTGCAGCTTCTTCAGACAGTTTTTGCCTTCTTTTTCTCTCCTGAGCTGCACTCAGGTTTCTGCAGCTTGTTCAGAATCTAGAGCAGGGAAACAGGTTCCGCAAATTCTTTCTGCCCTCTCTGATCTCGGGCATCATATGACGCGAGTTTGAGACGCTTTGGATACTTTTCATTTTTTTGAAAAAATCCTGACCCGCGGGTCACAGTTTTTGCCTTCTTTTTCTCTCCTGAGCTGCACTCAGATTTCTGCAGCTTCTTCAGACAGTTTTTGCCTTCTTTTTCTCTCCTGAGCTGCACTCAGGTTTCTGCAGCTTGTTCAGAATCTAGAGCAGGGAAACAGGTTCCGCAAATTCTTTCTGCCCTCTCTGATCTCGGGCATCATATGACGCGAATTTGAGACGCTTTGGATACTTTTCATTTTTTTGAAAAAATCCTGACCAGAGTTTTTCGGGTCAGAGTTTTTGCATTCTTTTTCTCTCCTGAGCTGCACTCAGGTTTCTGCAGCTTGCTCAGAATCTAGAGCAGGGAAACAGGTTCCGTAAACTTTTTCTGCCGTTTCGGATCTCGGGCATCATATGACACCAGTTTCAGATGCTTTGGATACTTTTCATTTTTTTGAAAAAATCCTGACCCGCGGGTCACAGTTTTTCCCTTCTTTTTCTCTCCTGAGCTGCACTCAGGTTTCTGCAGCTTGTTCAGAATCTAGAGCAGGGAAACAGGTTCCGCAAACTTTTTCTGCCCTTTCGGATCTCGGGCATCATATGACGCGAGTTTGAGATGCTTTGGATACTTTTCATTTTTTTGAAAAAATCCTGACCCGCGGGTCACAGTTTTTGCCTTCTTTTTCTCTCCTGAGCTGCACTCAGATTTCTGCAGCTTCTTCAGACAGTTTTTGCCTTCTTTTTCTCTCCTGAGCTGCACTCAGGTTTCTGCAGCTTGTTCAGAATCTAGAGCAGGGAAACAGGTTCCGCAAATTCTTTCTGCCCTCTCTGATCTCGGGCATCATATGACGCGAGTTTGAGACGCTTTGGATACTTTTCATTTTTTTGAAAAAATCCTGACCAGAGTTTTTCGGGTCAGAGTTTTTGCATTCTTTTTCTCTCCTGAGCTGCACTCAGGTTTCTGCAGCTTGTTCAGAATCTAGAGCAGGGAAACAGGTTCCGTAAACTTTTTCTGCCGTTTCGGATCTCGGGCATCATATGACGCCAGTTTCAGATGCTTTGGATACTTTTCATTTTTTTGAAAAAATCCTGACCCGCGGGTCACAGTTTTTGCCTTCTTTTTCTCTCCTGAGCTGCACTCAGGTTTCTGCAGCTTGTTCAGAATCAAGAGCAGGGAAAGAGGTTCTGCAAACTTTTCCTGCCCTTTCGGATCTCGGGCATCATATGACGCGAGTTTGAGATGCTTTGGATACTTTTCATTTTTTTGAAAAAATCCTGACCCGCGGGTCACAGTTTTTGCCTTCTTTTTCTCTCCTGAGCTGCACTCAGGTTTCTGCAGCTTGTTCAGAATCTAGAGCAGGGAAACAGGTTCCGTAAACTTTTTCTGCCGTTTCGGATCTCGGGCATCATATGACACCAGTTTCAGATGCTTTGGATACTTTTCATTTTTTTGAAAAAATCCTGACCAGAGTTTTTCGGGTCAGAGTTTTTGCATTCTTTTTCTCTCCTGAGCTGCACTCAGGTTTCTGCAGCTTGTTCAGAATCTAGAGTAGGTAAACAGGTTCCGCAAACTTTTTCTGCCCTTTCGGATCTCGGGCATCATATGACGCGAGTTTGAGACGCTTTGGATACTTTTCATTTTTTTGAAAAAATCCTGACCCGCGGGTCACAGTTTTTGCCTTCTTTTTCTCTCCTGAGCTGCACTCAGGTTTCTGCAGCTTGTTCAGAATCTAGAGCAGGGAAACAGGTTCCGCAAATTCTTTCTGCCCTCTCTGATCTCGGGCATCATATGACGCGAGTTTGAGATGCTTTGGATACTTTTCATTTTTTTGAAAAAATCCTGACCAGAGTTTTTCGGGTCAGAGTTTTTGCCTTCTTTTTCTCTCCTGAGCTGCACTCAGGTTTCTGCAGCTTGTTCAGAATCTAGAGCAGGGAAAGAGGTTCCGCAAATTCTTTCTGCCCTTTCTGATCTCGGGCATCATATGACGAGAGTTTGAGACGCTTTGGATACTTTTCATTTTTTTGAAAAAACCCTGACCAGAGTTTTTCGGGTCAGAGTTTTTGCCTTCTTTTTCTCTCCTGAGCTGCACTCAGGTTTCTGCAGCTTGTTCAGAATCTAGAGTAGGGAAACAGGTTCCGCAAACTTTTTCTGCCCGTTCGGATCTCGGGCATCATATGACGCGAGTTTGAGACGCTTTGGATACTTTTCATTTTTTTGAAAAAATCCTGACCCGCGGGTCACAGTTTTTGCCTTCTTTTTCTCTCCTGAGCTGCACTCAGGTTTCTGCAGCTTGTTCAGAATCTAGAGCAGGGAAACAGGTTCTGTAAACTTTTCCTGCCCTTTCGGATCTCGGGCATCATATGACGCGAGTTTGAGACGCTTTGGATACTTTTCATTTTTTTGAAAAAATCCTGACCCGCGGGTCACAGTTTTTGTCTTCTTTTTCTCTCCTGAGCTGCACGCAGGTTTCTGCAGCTTGTTCAGAATCTAGAGCAGGGAAACAGGTTCCGTAAACTTTTTCTGCCGTTTCGGATCTCGGGCATCATACGACGCCAGTTTCAGATGCTTTGGATAGTTTTCATTTTTTTGAAAAAATCCTGACCCGCGGGTCACAGTTTTTCCCTTCTTTTTCTCTCCTGAGCTGCACTCAGGTTTCTGCAGCTTGTTCAGAATCTAGAGCAGGGAAACAGGTTCCGCAAACTTTTTCTGCCCTTTCGGATCTCGGGCATCATATGACGCGAGTTTGAGATGCTTTGGATACTTTTCATTTTTTTGAAAAAATCCTGACCCGCGGGTCACAGTTTTTGCCTTCTTTTTCTCTCCTGAGCTGCACTCAGATTTCTGCAGCTTCTTCAGACAGTTTTTGCCTTCTTTTTCTCTCCTGAGCTGCACTCAGGTTTCTGCAGCTTGTTCAGAATCTAGAGCAGGGAAACAGGTTCCGCAAATTCTTTCTGCCCTCTCTGATCTCGGGCATCATATGACGTGAGTTTGAGACGCTTTGGATACTTTTCATTTTTTTGAAAAAATCCTGACCAGAGTTTTTCGGGTCAGAGGTTTTGCATTCTTTTTCTCTCCTGAGCTGCACTCAGGTTTCTGCAGCTTGTTCAGAATCTAGAGCAGGGAAACAGGTTCCGTAAACTTTTTCTGCCGTTTCGGATCTCGGGCATCATATGACGCCAGTTTCAGATGCTTTGGATACTTTTCATTTTTTTGAAAAAATCCTGACCCGCGGGTCACAGTTTTTGCCTTCTTTTTCTCTCCTGAGCTGCACTCAGGTTTCTGCAGCTTGTTCAGAATCAAGAGCAGGGAAAGAGGTTCTGCAAACTTTTCCTGCCCTTTCGGATCTCGGGCATCATATGACGCGAGTTTGAGACGCTTTGGATACTTTTCATTTTTTTGAAAAAATCCTGACCCGCGGGTCACAGTTTTTGCCTTCTTTTTCTCTCCTGAGCTGCACTCAGGTTTCTGCAGCTTGTTCAGAATCTAGAGCAGGGAAACAGGTTCCGTAAACTTTTTCTGCCGTTTCGGATCTCGGGCATCATATGACACCAGTTTCAGATGCTTTGGATACTTTTCATTTTTTTGAAAAAATCCTGACCAGAGTTTTTCGGGTCAGAGTTTTTGCATTCTTTTTCTCTCCTGAGCTGCACTCAGGTTTCTGCAGCTTGTTCAGAATCTAGAGTAGGTAAACAGGTTCCGCAAACTTTTTCTGCCCTTTCGGATCTCGGGCATCATATGACGCGAGTTTGAGACGCTTTGGATACTTTTCATTTTTTTGAAAAAATCCTGACCCGCGGGTCACAGTTTTTGCCTTCTTTTTCTCTCCTGAGCTGCACTCAGGTTTATGCAGCTTGTTCAGAATCTAGAGCAGGGAAACAGGTTCCGCAAATTCTTTCTGCCCTCTCTGATCTCGGGCATCATATGACGCGAGTTTGAGATGCTTTGGATACTTTTCATTTTTTTGAAAAAATCCTGACCAGAGTTTTTCGGGTCAGAGTTTTTGCCTTCTTTTTCTCTCCTGAGCTGCACTCAGGTTTCTGCAGCTTGTTCAGAATCTAGAGCAGGGAAAGATGTTCCGCAAATTCTTTCTGCCCTTTCTGATCTCGGGCATCATATGACGAGAGTTTGAGACGCTTTGGATACTTTTCATTTTTTTGAAAAAACCCTGACCAGAGTTTTTCGGGTCAGAGTTTTTGCCTTCTTTTTCTCTCCTGAGCTGCACTCAGGTTTCTGCAGCTTGTTCAGAATCTAGAGTAGGGAAACAGGTTCCGCAAACTTTTTCTGCCCGTTCGGATCTCGGGCATCATATGACGCGAGTTTGAGACGCTTTGGATACTTTTCATTTTTTTGAAAAAATCCTGACCCGGGTCACAGTTTTTGCCTTCTTTTTCTCTCCTGAGCTGCACTCAGGTTTCTGCAGCTTGTTCAGAATCTAGAGCAGGGAAACAGGTTCCGCAAACTTTTTCTGCCCTTTAGGATCTCATGCATCATATGATGCGAGTTTGAGACGCTTTGGATACTTTTCATTTTTTTGAAAAAATCCTGACCCGCGGGTCACAGTTTTTGCCTTCTTTTTCTCTCCTGAGCTGCACGCAGGTTTCTGCAGCTTGTTCAGAATCTAGAGCAGGGAAACAGGTTCCGCAAACTTTTCCTGCCCTTTCGGATCTCGGGCATCATATGACGCGAGTTTGAGACGCTTTGGATACTTTTCATTTTTTTGAAAAAATCCTGACCCGCGGGTCACAGTTTTTGTCTTCTTTTTCTCTCCTGAGCTGCACGCAGGTTTCTGCAGCTTGTTCAGAATCTAGAGCAGGGAAACAGGTTCCGTAAACTTTTTCTGCCGTTTCGGATCTCGGGCATCATATGACGCCAGTTTCAGATGCTTTGGATAGTTTTCATTTTTTTGAAAAAATCCTGACCCGCGGGTCAGAGTTTTTGCCTTCTTTTTCTCTCCTGAGCTGCACTCAGGTTTCTGCAGCTTGTTCAGAATCTAGAGCAGGGAAACAGCTTCCGCAAACTTTTTCTGCCCTTTCGGATCTCATGCATCATATGATGCGAGTTTGAGACGCTTTGGATACTTTTCATTTTTTTGAAAAAATCCTGACCCGCGGGTCACAGTTTTTGCCTTCTTTTTCTCTCCTGAGCTGCACTCAGGTTTCTGCAGCTTGTTCAGAATCTAGAGCAGGGAAAGAGGTTCCGCAAATTCTTTCTGCCCTTTCTGATCTCGGGCATCATATGACGAGAGTTTGAGACGCTTTGGATACTTTTCATTTTTTTGAAAAAATCCTGACCAGAGTTTTTCGGGTCAGAGTTTTTGCCTCCTTTTTCTCTCCTGAGCTGCACTCAGGTTTCTGCAGCTTGTTCAGAATCTAGAGCAGGGAAACAGGTTCCGTAAACTTTTTCTGCCGTTTCGGATCTCGGGCATCATATGACACCAGTTTCAGATGCTTTGGATACTTTTCATTTTTTTGAAAAAATCCTGACCAGAGTTTTTCGGGTCAGAGTTTTTGCATTCTTTTTCTCTCCTGAGCTGCACTCAGGTTTCTGCAGCTTGTTCAGAATCTAGAGTAGGTAAACAGGTTCCGCAAACTTTTTCTGCCCTTTCGGATCTCGGGCATCATATGACGCGAGTTTGAGACGCTTTGGATACTTTTCATTTTTTTGAAAAAATCCTGACCCGCGGGTCACAGTTTTTGCCTTCTTTTTCTCTCCTGAGCTGCACTCAGGTTTCTGCAGCTTGTTCAGAATCTAGAGCAGGGAAACAGGTTCCGCAAATTCTTTCTGCCCTCTCTGATCTCGGGCATCATATGACGCGAGTTTGAGATGCTTTGGATACTTTTCATTTTTTTGAAAAAATCCTGACCAGAGTTTTTCGGGTCAGAGTTTTTGCCTTCTTTTTCTCTCCTGAGCTGCACTCAGGTTTCTGCAGCTTGTTCAGAATCTAGAGTAGGGAAAGAGGTTCCGCAAATTCTTTCTGCCCTTTCTGATCTCGGGCATCATATGACGAGAGTTTGAGACGCTTTGGATACTTTTCATTTTTTTGAAAAAACCCTGACCAGAGTTTTTCGGGTCAGAGTTTTTGCCTTCTTTTTCTCTCCTGAGCTGCACTCAGGTTTCTGCAGCTTGTTCAGAATCTAGAGTAGGGAAACAGGTTCCGCAAACTTTTTCTGCCCGTTCGGATCTCGGGCATCATATGACGCGAGTTTGAGACGCTTTGGATACTTTTCATTTTTTTGAAAAAATCCTGACCCGGGTCACAGTTTTTGCCTTCTTTTTCTCTCCTGAGCTGCACTCAGGTTTCTGCAGCTTGTTCAGAATCTAGAGCAGGGAAACAGGTTCCGCAAACTTTTTCTGCCCTTTAGGATTTCATGCATCATATGATGCGAGTTTGAGACGCTTTGGATACTTTTCATTTTTTTGAAAAAATCCTGACCCGCGGGTCACAGTTTTTGTCTTCTTTTTCTCTCCTGAGCTGCACGCAGGTTTCTGCAGCTTGTTCAGAATCTAGAGCAGGGAAACAGGTTCCGTAAACTTTTTCTGCCGTTTCGGATCTCGGGCATCATATGACGCCAGTTTCAGATGCTTTGGATAGTTTTCATTTTTTTGAAAAAATCCTGACCCGCGGGTCAGAGTTTTTGCCTTCTTTTTCTCTCCTGAGCTGCACTCAGGTTTCTGCAGCTTGTTCAGAATCTAGAGCAGGGAAACAGCTTCCGCAAACATTTTCTGCCCTTTCGGATCTCATGCATCATATGATGCGAGTTTGAGACGCTTTGGATACTTTTCATTTTTTTGAAAAAATCCTGACCCGCGGGTCACAGTTTTTGCCTTCTTTTTCTCTCCTGAGCTGCACTCAGGTTTCTGCAGCTTGTTCAGAATCTAGAGCAGGGAAAGAGGTTCCGCAAATTCTTTCTGCCCTTTCTGATCTCGGGCATCATATGACGAGAGTTTGAGACACTTTGGATACTTTTCATTTTTTTGAAAAAATCCTGACCAGAGTTTTTCGGGTCAGAGTTTTTGCCTTCTTTTTCTCTCCTGAGCTGCACTCAGGTCACTGCAGCTTGTTCAGAATCTAGAGCAGGGAAACAGGTTCTGTAAACTTTTCCTGCCCTTTCGGATCTCGGGCATCATATGACGCGAGTTTGAGACGCTTTGGATACTTTTCATTTTTTTGAAAAAATCCTGACCCGCGGGTCACAGTTTTTGTCTTCTTTTTCTCTCCTGAGCTGCACGCAGGTTTCTGCAGCTTGTTCAGAATCTAGAGCAGGGAAACAGGTTCCGTAAACTTTTTCTGCCGTTTCGGATCTCGGGCATCATACGACGCCAGTTTCAGATGCTTTGGATAGTTTTCATTTTTTTGAAAAAATCCTGACCCGCGGGTCAGAGTTTTTGCCTTCTTTTTCTCTCCTGAGCTGCACTCAGGTTTCTACAGCTTGTTCAGAATCTAGAGCAGGGAAACAGGTTCCGCAAACGTTTTCTGCCCTTTCGGATCTCGGGCATCATATGACGCGAGTTTGAGACGCTTTGGATACTTTTCATTTTTTTGAAAAAATCCTGACCCACAGGTCACAGTTTTTGCCTTCTTTTTCTGTCCTCAGCTGCACTCAGGTTTCTGCAGCTTGTTCAGAATCTAGAGCAGGGAAACAGCTTCCGAAAACTTTTTCTGCCCTTTCGGATCTCATGCATCATATGATGCGAGTTTGAGACGCTTTGGATACTTTTCATTTTTTTGAAAAAATCCTGACCCGCGGGTCACAGTTTTTGCCTTCTTTTTCTCTCCTGAGCTGCACTCAGGTTTCTGCAGCTTGTTCAGAATCTAGAGCAGGGAAACAGGTTCCGTAAACTTTTTCTGCCGTTTCGGATCTCGGGCATCATATGACACCAGTTTCAGATGCTTTGGATACTTTTCATTTTTTTGAAAAAATCCTGACCAGAGTTTTTCGGGTCAGAGTTTTTGCCTTCTTTTTCTCTCCTGAGCTGCACTCAGGTCACTGCAGCTTGTTCAGAATCTAGAGCAGGGAAAGAGGTTCTGTAAACTTTTCCTGCCCTTTCGGATCTCGGGCATCATATGACGCGAGTTTGAGACGCTTTGGATACTTTTCATTTTTTTGAAAAAATCCTGACCCGCGGGTCACAGTTTTTGTCTTCTTTTTCTCTCCTGAGCTGCACGCAGGTTTCTGCAGCTTGTTCAGAATCTAGAGCAGGGAAACAGGTTCCGTAAACTTTTTCTGCCGTTTCGGATCTCGGGCATCATACGACGCCAGTTTCAGATGCTTTGGATAGTTTTCATTTTTTTGAAAAAATCCTGACCCGCGGGTCAGAGTTTTTGCCTTCTTTTTCTCTCCTGAGCTGCACTCAGGTTTCTACAGCTTGTTCAGAATCTAGAGCAGGGAAACAGGTTCCGCAAACTTTTTCTGCCCTTTCGGATCTCGGGCATCATATGACGCGAGTTTGAGACGCTTTGGATACTTTTCATTTTTTTGAAAAAATCCTGACCCACAGGTCACAGTTTTTGCCTTCTTTTTCTGTCCTCAGCTGCACTCAGGTTTCTGCAGCTTGTTCAGAATCTAGAGCAGGGAAACAGCTTCCGAAAACTTTTTCTGCCCTTTCGGATCTCATGCATCATATGATGCGAGTTTGAGACGCTTTGGATACTTTTCATTTTTTTGAAAAAATCCTGACCCGCGGGTCACAGTTTTTGCCTTCTTTTTCTCTCCTGAGCTGCACTCAGGTTTCTGCAGCTTGTTCAGAATCTAGAGCAGGGAAAGAGGTTCCGCAAATTCTTTCTGCCCTTTCTGATCTCGGGCATCATATGACGAGAGTTTGAGACGCTTTGGATACTTTTCATTTTTTTGAAAAAATCCTGACCAGAGTTTTTCGGGTCAGAGTTTTTGCCTCCTTTTTCTCTCCTGAGCTGCACTCAGGTTTCTGCAGCTTGTTCAGAATCTAGAGCAGGGAAACAGGTTCCGTAAACTTTTTCTGCCGTTTCGGATCTCGGGCATCATATGACACCAGTTTCAGATGCTTTGGATACTTTTCATTTTTTTGAAAAAATCCTGACCAGAGTTTTTCGGGTCAGAGTTTTTGCATTCTTTTTCTCTCCTGAGCTGCACTCAGGTTTCTGCAGCTTGTTCAGAATCTAGAGTAGGTAAACAGGTTCCGCAAACTTTTTCTGCCCTTTCGGATCTCGGGCATCATATGACGCGAGTTTGAGACGCTTTGGATACTTTTCATTTTTTTGAAAAAATCCTGACCCGCGGGTCACAGTTTTTGCCTTCTTTTTCTCTCCTGAGCTGCACTCAGGTTTCTGCAGCTTGTTCAGAATCTAGAGCAGGGAAACAGGTTCCGCAAATTCTTTCTGCCCTCTCTGATCTCGGGCATCATATGACGCGAGTTTGAGATGCTTTGGATACTTTTCATTTTTTTGAAAAAATCCTGACCAGAGTTTTTCGGGTCAGAGTTTTTGCCTTCTTTTTCTCTCCTGAGCTGCACTCAGGTTTCTGCAGCTTGTTCAGAATCTAGAGCAGGGAAAGAGGTTCCGCAAATTCTTTCTGCCCTTTCTGATCTCGGGCATCATATGACGAGAGTTTGAGACGCTTTGGATACTTTTCATTTTTTTGAAAAAACCCTGACCAGAGTTTTTCGGGTCAGAGTTTTTGCCTTCTTTTTCTCTCCTGAGCTGCACTCAGGTTTCTGCAGCTTGTTCAGAATCTAGAGTAGGGAAACAGGTTCCGCAAACTTTTTCTGCCCGTTCGGATCTCGGGCATCATATGACGCGAGTTTGAGACGCTTTGGATACTTTTCATTTTTTTGAAAAAATCCTGACCCGGGTCACAGTTTTTGCCTTCTTTTTCTCTCCTGAGCTGCACTCAGGTTTCTGCAGCTTGTTCAGAATCTAGAGCAGGGAAACAGGTTCCGCAAACTTTTTCTGCCCTTTAGGATCTCATGCATCATATGATGCGAGTTTGAGACGCTTTGGATACTTTTCATTTTTTTGAAAAAATCCTGACCCGCGGGTCACAGTTTTTGCCTTCTTTTTCTCTCCTGAGCTGCACGCAGGTTTCTGCAGCTTGTTCAGAATCTAGAGCAGGGAAACAGGTTCCGCAAACTTTTCCTGCCCTTTCGGATCTCGGGCATCATATGACGCGAGTTTGAGACGCTTTGGATACTTTTCATTTTTTTGAAAAAATCCTGACCCGCGGGTCACAGTTTTTGCCTTCTTTTTCTCTCCTGAGCTGCACTCAGGTTTCTGCAGCTTGTTCAGAATCTAGAGCAGGGAAACAGCTTCCGCAAACATTTTCTGCCCTTTCGGATCTCATGCATCATATGATGCGAGTTTGAGACGCTTTGGATACTTTTCATTTTTTTGAAAAAATCCTGACCCGCGGGTCACAGTTTTTGCCTTCTTTTTCTCTCCTGAGCTGCACGCAGGTTTCTGCAGCTTGTTCAGAATCTAGAGCAGGGAAACAGGTTCCGCAAACTTTTCCTGCCCTTTCGGATCTCGGGCATCATATGACGCGAGTTTGAGACGCTTTGGATACTTTTCATTTTTTTGAAAAAATCCTGACC